>NW_024097414.1:3612500-3687500 GCF_016545835.1 Crotalus tigris | reverse complement strand
GCTTTACTGTATATAGTTATTGTTTATAGTTAACAGGTCCTTGCTCCACCATACAAGAACGAACGTGGCCTCAGAGTTCTCAAAGTTCTCCTTTCCGTCTCTGTTATTCTATTATTCTACTATCCACCATATTTTTCCTTCTTCTGTTCAATCATGTCCAATTCTCAAAGACTGCCTGGACAAGGCCCTGCGGTTTCCGTGGCCATTGCCTCTTTTCTAGGGCCGAGAGAATGTGACTGGCTCAGGCCACCCAAGATAGCACTAGATCTCACCTTCTCCTGGTTTCTAGCCTGATGCTTTAACCACTACTCCAAACTGCCTCTGATAATACCTCCGTAATCTAGATTAAATTGCCCCCCCCCAAAAAAGAACAAGTGAAGTTCAAGGTCTCTTCCAGAATTCAAGTTAATTTAATTGAGATCTGGAAGTTTTCACCAGGGGGGGCCTCCAGATCCTTGGGTGTAATAATAGAAGAAACCTAATTAACAGTCAGTAATGAGAAGAACTATTAAAAATCCTGCTTGCTTTGATGGATTTCTTCGGAGGGCTTATCCTGCAAATAAACAATGAGTTTGGATGGTTTCCTTGCAGGCCTTAAAGTGAAAATTACAACTCTCCCATCAATTGATTTGGCGAGCAAATTAAATCAAATCAACATGGTCTTGATGCATTAGGAAGAAATATAAATTAATCCCATCCCAGAACCCATTAAAGTTTCTGGATCTAAATGGGCATAATGGAAGAGATTTTTTTTTTCCCCTGAATTTTCGAACAGCTTTCCTGTAACTGTCAGTAGGTGGAGAAAAGGAAAGAACTTTAAAATTTGTGTATTTCCCCTTAAAAACACCTAGATTCCCACTTTACCCCACACATTTGTCTTGTGACAAACTCGGCTACAGGCTTGCAAAGAGCTGTCGAAAACCTCATTAACTTGCTACTCTACCAGATTAACCTATTAAATAAAAACCAGTTAGCATCACCAGGGCGCAATGCAAGAATCTGAAAGTTGAAGTTCAAAAGACAACACATTTTGACAACTCAAGCAGCCGAGCTAAAATTCGTAGGTCCTTCTGTACAAACAAAATGATTCTGGTTCACCTACAAAGCTGTTTTTGTATCATAGCAACTGTGGTTCCTCGGGGTTTTTAATTTTTGACCCTTTCAAAGTTCTCTCCGGCTGTGTTTAAAATGATCCATTTCCCCCCTTTTGTGCCTGTCACACAAAGCTTCTCCAAATGTATGTCGTGCAGCCCTTTAATTAAGGGGAAAAGCACAAAATGAATGTAGGAGCAAAGCGCGCCTGCCTAAATGCATCCAAGTGAAAGCAAGACACAAATATGGCATTAGCAACAATTGCCTGCAAAAAAAAATATATACAGGAGAAGAAAACGTGTAGAAAAATGCATGCATGTTTCCCCCCCCTTTTTTTAAAAGGAAAACAGGATGAACTCAGATTTTTTAAAAAACAATAGATATAGAAGGGGGAAAACAGAATAAGCCATGTGTTCCTATCTGAACAGGGGTTTGGACTAGAAGACCCCCCCCCCCAGGTCCCTTCCAACTCTATTATTCTCTTTATTCCTAACTTCCTGGTTTATCACCTCCCTGAAACAGCCTGTACCTTATTTATCTCAGATTTTGGCTGTGTTCACACGATATATTGTGTCGCAGCTGAGCCGAACCCATTTTAGACTACTCTAGTATCCACCCAGATTCTAGCAACTAGGATGATTAAAAGCCTGGAGACTAAAACATATGAAGAATCGTTGCAGGAACTGGGTATGGCTAGTCTAGAGAAAAGAAGGACGGGGGGGGGGAACATGATAGCCGTATTCCAGTATTTGAGAGGTTGCCACAAAGAAGAGGGAGTCAATCTATTCTCCAAAACACCCAAAGGCAGGACAAGAAACAACGGATGGAAACTAATCAAGGAGAGAAGCAACCTGGAATTAAGGAGGAACTTCCTAACAGTGAGAAGAATTAATCAGTGGAACAGTTTGTCTTCAGAAGTTGTGGGTGCTTCATCACTGGAGATTTTTAAGAAGAGACTAGACAGCCTTTTGTCTGAAATGGTCTAGGGTCTCCTGCATGAGTAAGGAGTTGGATTAGAAGAACCCCAAGAGCTCCTTCCAGCTCTTGATTGACTTCTCTTGTACACAGATGGTATTGTTAATCTAGGATTCTGAAACCCGAGAAAACATAGGAAAATTCATTAAAGCATAGAATTTGCCCAGGTTGAGAGAACCCTGGCCTTGATGGACCAACCATACCCTTTAGAAGAAGGCCACTTGAGCTTTTCCTATCTTAACTCCATTCCACTTCAAAACGGTATCTTCATCTTTGTTTCCCCAGCTTGAGACAAAAATGCAACCTCTCATATTTCCCTATTGATCTGTAGGAATGGAGGGGAGGGGGCGGCTCCCCTGAACTGGAAGAGAGAACATATAGATTGGGCTTACATTGCTTAATGAGACAGAAGACTCTGCCGGATTTCAGCCAAGTGGAAATATTCCTACATTTGCAAAGTAATTTTAAAGTCATATCCAGTTCTCCTTGGGTCTCACTGAACCTGCCAACTGCTGCGTTGCCCTGGGCTTTAAACGCAAGCTGTTAGGACGTTTAATCTGCAGTGAGTGAAATTTATATTAATACTTTTGGCGATGATCAATAAAAGAAACAAAGGGGAACATTCAAGGTTTCACCAAGATAAATGGGAGGCAGAATGTTCCTTTTCCTATCCCCATCCCTTTTTTTTAAAAAAAAAAAAATAGTTTCAATGGGCTTGGTTTAATGGGAGTTGGTAGATAGAGAGGTATATCAATCAATCAGAGCTGGAAGGGACCTTGGAGGTCTTCTAGTCCAACCCCCTGCTCAAGCAGGAGACCCTATACCATTTCAGACAGATTGTCCAGTCTCTTCTTAAAAACTCCCAGTGCTGGAGCTTTCACAACTTCTGGGAGGCAGGTCGTTCCACTGGTTAATTGTCCTCACCGTCAGGAAATTTCTCCTTGGTTCCAGGTTGCTTCTCTCCTTGATTACTTTCCATCCGTGGCTTCTTGTCCTGCTTTCTGGTGCTTTGGAGAAGAGGCTGACCCCTCTCAGGAAATTTTTGATGAAATTTGTTTGATGAACCAAAGATGTTGACCAAAGTAAAGATTCTCAACTTGTTCTTGTTTGGGAGAGTTCCTCTGACCAATTCCCTTTGCTTTCCATGCCAGGAGCTCACCCACGCCGGCGATACAAAACCCCCTCCAGGCCAGACCTGTGGAAGAATATCCCCTCGTCTTTCTCTTTCTAAAGCTTTACTCAAGAGCGGCCAACCACGGGGGTTGTCCTTCTCAAGGGCAAGCATCAAATGTCATTTTCTTCTCTCTCCTAGATAGGATACATGTCTCGGTGGTGGGGGTCATCACAACCACTTTTCCGCCCCGCTGATTCCCCACTTGGGATACACAAAGGGGTCGGTCTGCTGGGTGATAAAATTGTGAGCATAATAGCCGTGCCAGCCGTGCACCTGAGGAAGCTGAAAAGCATCTCATTTTGCTGTCAAGCGACTTTTGAGAAAACGAGGATTTTCCCAATTGCTTCTGAAGCCTTTCTCTACCCTCCTTTTTTTATAAAAGGTGAGGTAGGCTCACCTTTCTCCAGACCTTTTCCCAGCATGGATGGTGGTGGTGGTGGTGGTGGTGGTGGGCTAAATAATCAGGATTTAGTAGGTGACACATCTAAACCACGAAATGTCTTAACTTCCTCTACTTGCCCAATCATATTTTCAAATTTTGGCATAGACGCGGGATTGTACTCCCAAAAAAAAGAAGAAGAATTGTACAATGGCATGAAGACAGCATTGTTTCTTTTCATTCGTGGCCAGCTGCTTGTCTTCTTCTCCTTCTCTCTCTCTCTTATTATTATTATAATTTGACAGATGGATTATGAAAATTTTTTTTTTTAAAGTTTCTCGTTGCTCCCTCGGAGCTGTGATTAACATCCAGATTTAAATGTGACCAACACCATCGCCATCCCAAAAAGATCAGAGGAAGAATTTAAGCGTTCACGTTATTTCAATAGCTGTTTGACAAAAGCCTCCCTTCCTTTGAGTCTGCAGGTTTTAGCCGTGAAGAAGAAGAAGAAAAAAAAAACAAGGACTCTCATCCAATTTGTGTTTTGGCTTTCCTTTCTCTTTCCTGCCTTTAAGCTTGAGAAAGAAAAAGAATGCCGCATTCTCCGTGCAGATGTTGGAGACGATCGGAAAAAAGGGATGCAAGGAAGTTCAAACAGGACAAAGAAAGCATCCAATCTTTCCTTCTGTTAGCAGAAGTTCTCTGAAAACTTAAACACTAATTACTGCTTGCACGGGGTGGAAATGACTGAGCTGAGAAATAAAATTATATCCATACTGCAAACACATTGCAGCTTGTTCTCTGTAAAGAAGATAACCAAATTTAAAACTATAAACAATGCCTTGGTGAGGCCACACTTGGAATACGGCATCCAGTTTTGGTCACCACGATATAAAAAAGATGTTGAGACTCTAGAAAGAGTCCAGAGAAGAGCAACAAAGATGATCAGGGGACCGGAGGCTAAAGCATATAAGGAACAGTTGCTGGAATTGGGGATGTCTAGTTTAATGAAGAGAAGGATGAGGGGGGACATGATAGCAGTGTTCCAATATCTCAGGGGCTGCCACAAAGAAGAGGGAGTCAAACTATTTTCCAAAGCCCCTGAAGGCAGGACGAGAAGCAACAGATGGAAACTAATGAGAGAGAGAAGCAACCTAGAACTAAGGAGAAATTTCCTGACAGTGAGAATAATTAATTAGTGGAACGACCTGCCTCCAGAAGTTGTGGGTGCTCCATCACCGGAGGTTTTTAAGAAGAGACTGGACAGCCATTTGTCTGAAATGATATAGGTTTCCTGCTTGAGCAGGGGGCTGGACTAGAAGACCACGAAGGTCCCTTCCCACTCTGTTATTCTGTTATTGCAAGTATATAAAGTTGGGAAGTAAGGTAAATTTCATTAATCAGGATTAATGCCCGGACCGGGGAGAAAAAAAAGGATTACGTTACAAAATATTGGAAGCCCAACAAGCAAACTTTAAGCCCTCCTTTATTTTACTTATTATCACATTTCTACACTATCCATCTCACTCAAATGACTCTGGTTGGCGTACAATAAAAATAATTAGCAATGAATTCATTAGGATGGATCTATGGGGATTATTTTATCTTTTAGATGGTTTAACAGAAGCATTATCGGCTCTTTAGCCAGATATGAGTGGATATGATCCACTGCTCTTCGCCTGCAAAATTTTGAAATCTTACCTTTTCATTTTCAGACTTCCAACTTATATATATTTTTAAAAAATGGTTAATAGCAATGTTCAAAGACTGCTAAGAGTCTCCTAAAACACATTTCCTTCCTAGATGTCAGTGGCATCTGAGATGATCGGTTTTGTAAAACTTTGCTTGTTAAACACACCAATTAATTGCATTGCTGTAATGGATCTTAAACATAAAAGAGAATTAATCACCACTTTTGGAGAAAAAGGAATAGAACAGGCAGTTTTCACATTTGACATATGTTAACCAGTTCACTCGGTCTTGCTAATATTCAGCAAAGTTAATTTAGAGAAGAGCAACTAAGATGATCAAAGGCCTGGAGACTAAAACAGACGAAGAACGGCTGCAGGACTTGGGCTTGGCTAGTCTAAAGAAAAGAAGAAATAGGGGAGACATGATAGCAGTTTTCCAATATCTGAGGGGCTGCCACAAGGCAGAGGGGATCAGGTTGTTCACCAGAGCACCAGAGGGAAGAACGAGAAACAATGGTTGGAATCTGATCAAGGAGAGAAGCAACCTGGAATTAAGGAGAAACTTCCTGACAATGAGGACAATTAACCAGTGGCACAACTTGCCATCAGAAATTGTGGGCGCTCCATCACTAGAAATTTTTAAGAAGAGGCTGGACAGTCACTTGTCTGAGACGGTATAGGTTCTCCTGCTTGAGCAGGAGGCTGGACTAGAAGATCTCCAAGGTCCCTTCCAGCTCTATCCTATTCAAGTATCTGTCATAAACATGAATCAGTTGCCAAGGGTCTGAATTTTGATCATGTGACCATGGTAAATTCTGCAATGGTCATAAGTCTGAAAAACTTTTGTAAGTCACTTTTTTCAGTGTCGTTATAACTTCAAACGGTCAATAAATTAATCGTTGTAAATCGAGGACTCCCTGTATGTTGTGTGGGATGTAATCAAACTATCCCTGGTACTGCCACATCCATTACCCACTCTCTTAAATTTGGGAATAGAGGCTCAGGAAAAGCCAACTTTTCTTCACATCCCTTCCTGCTACAAATACTCTTGATTTTTCAAGTTTTAACCTTTCACACTGACCTTCTGGAAATGCCTTAATTTAGAAATAAAGCAATCCCATTATTCTTATCTCCCAAGTTCAACTGAAATCTTTTGTCCAGATCTGTAATTTACTGAAAAGGCTATATTTTAGAACTACCAAAGGGTTTTCATTACAGTCAGATATTCTTGAGTTAAAGAGCTCTTGATATTTTCCCCCCTCACTTCAAAAGCATTAAGAGTCTATAATAATGAAAAAGTTTGGGAGGCTGATGAGGGTGGATATTTCCAACCTTCCTACTGGCCACTTTTGACCTTCTGTAACTTCATTTTTATTGAACCTCCTCCAGCATGAGTTGAGTTGAGGAGGCCTACTGCTATGTTTAATGAAGAGGGCCAAGCTGAGAACATCAAGAGAATCTGAGCTTTATAAACCCATGTACACATATGGACATACTTGTCACGGCACACCATGAATTGGATAAAGGTAGACCCAAATGTGCTTTTTCAAAAGGCAACTGGACTTTGTTCTTCCTTGAAGATGTTTCGCTTCTTGTCCGAGAAGCTTCTTCAGTTCTTGAATAAGAAGTGAAATATCTTCAAGGAAAAACAAATTCCACTTGCCTTTTGAAAAAAGCACCTTTGGGGTAACCATGACCTGGATGACGGAGAATCTTCATAGACATTTGGATAGAGTTAGAGTAGGGTCTCTAACCAGAAAAAAAGAAACAAGGGCAAATCTTTCAGTTACCTTAGCAATGAATTTCAGCAGCATGATAGGGGAACGGTGGCATTGTGTTCTTTGGCAATGAGGGGGAAACACAACAAAGCTATGAAACAGGTTTACTCTAGTTTAAAATCAACATCAAATGAAGACCCTATCCTACAGTCCTGTATCCTACTCTGTACATGTGAAGGCACTGTTCATTTCTGACTACTGCTCAGCCATCGCACATACTTCTGTATGAAATGTGGCTGCAAAAAGTTAAGAACCAAGATAGAGTTCAAAAGTACTACAGGTTTATTTCAGACTCCAAAGTTATGATGCCTTTGACCCCACGCTTGGGCTCAATCTGGTTGATTCCTATGCTATCATCCAAAACTTAGAAATGTTCTTTTATTGGCAAAAATTTATCTCTGTCCGTAGACAGAGAGTAAGAAAGATGTCCCTGATAGAGAGGAAAAAAACATGGCTTGAATTGAAAACAAACAGAATGAATATGAAAACAGCTCAGTAGATATCTCCCTAATTCACAGTAGAAGGAGTGGGGGAAGTTACGTATAAACTTGCAAGATTCTGTTATTAAAACCCATCTTATAAAAAAAAATAGTCATAGTTTTCCTCTAGAGTTAATTTCTTGGTCTGGTCTATACAGGGGGATAACATAATCTCATGAAAAAGAACCAATGGCGCCTTTAACCAACCTTTTATTTCCTTTTCTCTTTCATGCAAAGCAAAGCACTTGAATAGAGAGGAAAAGATAGCCCTACCTTTGATCAAATAATGAGCTGGACTGGTGGCCATTTGTGGTTAAAGTATTGAACTAGGACTGCCGTCGGTGACTCAAATCTCTGCTTGAATCAGGAGCCCACTGGGTGATTTTGGAACAATTATGATTTCTCCATCCAGCCTCTCTCTGTTGGATTAGTGCAGCGGCAATGAAATAATTCCCTGTAATAAGAAATAATATTTCTGACTAATCACCACTTCAGTCTTTTGATAGCATTCTGGCATAACCTGAAGTTTCGGAGGATCTAGAGATTATTTGAGCTCACGGAGTTGGTGAACGGGCTTTTCAAATTGCTGATAAGAAGCAGCACTTATTTTTCCCTTTTATTTCTTCACTAGAGTAACAAAGCAGGACATATTGTTATCGTCACCATCAGCACCACCTGTTCCATCAACTTATAGAAAAAGATAAACAGGTCCCCTTTTTTATTGTGTTTTATTTCCAAATTGCATATCTTTATTATTATTTTTTGCCTTGGAGTATGTGCAGACCCGAGACCTTTTCAAACATGGCAACTGACGGACCACACAAGACACATTAAATTGGATTGCCTCAGTCATGTTGCTTGAGGGACGTCAGCGGCATAATGCACTATGACGGGCACACGTGGAAACTGCCATCTGGAGAATTGGAAAGTCTTCCTTTTTGTCTGGCTTACCTGTGAGAATTGAGACCTATACACACACCCCATGGATACATGGACACGTGTGTGTTTCTGTATATATGTATATGTATATCTAGAACTATATTCTGATTGTTGGCAAGTCATATCTCTTGAAACGTCTTAAGAACTCATGTTGATATAGGCCAAAATGCAAAATCACATCCAGGCAATGCCGTTCTTCATTTAATGATACCTTCATTTAATGTTAGCTTTATCTTTCAGTCTAGCCAGCGTGAATGTTCTATACCTCCTGAGCCCATTTTTTTTTTCCCTACAAAGCTCTGGACCGAACTTCATATGATGTTAATTGTGTAGATCGGGGTGTCCAACCTTGGCAACTTTAAGACCTGTGGACTTCAACTCCCAGAATTCCCGGCAAGCCATGGGATTCCGGGAATTGAATTCTGGGAGTTGAAGTCCATAATTTTTAAAATTGCCAAGGTTGGATACCCCTGGTATAATGTTAATAGGAGACACAAGAAGAACTAACAACAATAGATCTAGAATGGTTGAGGTCATAGAACAATGGTTCTCAACCTGTGGGTCGGGACCCCATTTGGGGTCAAACGACCATTTCACAGGGGTCGCCAAACAACGCAGTCTGCCATTTTTTTCCCCTTTTCCTTAGCTGTGCTACTCCCTTTTATTCTATTGGCTCTCAAAAGCCAATAGTAATTGTCCAGGCTGTCTCTGCCCTGCTGAGCCCGCCAAAAGTCCCATTCTGCAAACGGTGCTGCACCAGTTGAGTAGTCCTCGACTTACGACCAGTTGGGGGTCGCGGCATTAAAAAGGTTGAGAACCACTGCCATAGAAGATCATGAAACTGCTGGAATTCTCAAAGACCAGGGAAATGACCATCAGTCCAAGCTTGACTCCATCCATTGGCTCCCCATCATTTGCACAACAAACTAAAGCATGAACCATTGTTTACCAACTACACATCGGGTTCACAAACCATGCTGAGTCTCAAACCAAACCAACGATATTATCACTTGATGCAATGTAACAACTGGGCCACACGCAGGGAGAAATCATGGTTTCCTGCAGCTATCTGACTGTTAAAACATGTTTTTCCTCCTTCCTAAGTTGAGTTCAGCTGACCAATTTTAGCTGAAGTTATTTTCTTCAACTGCTTTTTAAGAGAATCACAGTTCTGTCTGAAAAGAGAGGAAAAAAAACATTGAAGATGGTTGTGTTTGCCAGTACAGATGGGCCGTTAAGTTAGAGGATTTAATCTTAGTACTTTATTTTAATTTACTGAAGAGATGCGAAGAGCAGGTGTGATGCTTCCAGATACATGATGTGAGCATGACCATGTTACTCAAGGGTCTTCTCTACCAACCATCACCCAAACTATTAAGACTGATTAAACTCTCCTTAGACAAACTTGCAAGAATATCCAAGAAGCTAGAATAACAGTGATTAAAGATAGGAGGACATAATCAAAAGAATTTAAGCAAATGCAATTAATCAAAAATTGGATGGATGGATGGTGTGCCCTCAAGTTGGCATTGACTCTTAATGACCACATAGATAAATTTATTCCACATGAATCTTTTATATTGTGTATCCAAGTAGTTTTATTCCAAGACCACACTTGGAATATTACATCCAGTTTTGGTTGCCACAATAAAAAAATATGTTGAGATTCTAGAAGGAGTGCAGAGAGCAACAAAGATCAGCAACTGGAGGATAAAACATATGAAGAATGGTTGTAGGAATTGGATATGTCTAGTTTAATGAAAAGAAGGACTAGAGGTGACAGGATAGCAGTCTTCCAATATCTAAGGGGTGCCACAAAGAAGAGAGAGTCAAGAGAGTCAAGGACAAGAAGCAACTGATGGAAGCTAATCAAGGAGAGAAGCAATCTAGAAGTAAGGAGAAATTTCCTGACAGGGAGAACAATTAAGGAGTGAAACTGTAGATGCTCCAACACTGGAAATTTTCAAGTCAACCGTTTGTCTGAAATGGTATAAGGTTTCCTTCCTGAGCAGATGTTCAGACCAGAAGACTTCCAATGCCCCTTTGAACTCTGTTATTCTATTGTTCTGCTATTCTGTCTTCTCCATTCAACAGTAGCCTTTGGGACACTAATATTTCCTTTCTTCTCACAAACGAGCTCTGGATGAGCAGGTACCCTAAGAGATGCTATGAAGAATTCATGGCAACTTAAGGTCAACCCAACACAAACTTCTAAAAATCAGAATTAATTTCAGCAGATACTGGTGACGTCCCCCTTGGGAGCAAATCCCATTTAACTCATTGCATCCATAGAGATGGTGTGCAACTAGTTTAGGGCCTAAAGTTGAGTTCCAATGGTTAAGTTAATGCTACTCGGGTGCTCTTCTGTACATAAACACAATACATGCACAAGCACTAAAAACCTCCTCTTTGTTCCTTTGTGGGGCCACCACAGAAGACTTCGATCTATAGAATACGCCATTTAACTAAATTAAATTCTACTTAGCATCTGGGATTCCTTTCAACAATTGCCTTTATAGTTCGAAACAGCCAAACACTTGGGCCAGTAATAGACACATAAAGATTTTAATAGGTAAATAAATTAGGAGCTCGCATTTCAGTTGCTACCAAAACATGGTTATAACAGAGCAATTAGTAATTAGGTATCTGACTTTAATGAACAAAATTTTGCAATCATTAAGATTCTCAAGGAAGACATTTATACCACCAGTAATGTTTATTTACTCTCAGATGCTTTAACTCTGCCTTGTAGTTAGGTCCTTATCTTCATTTATTGCACAATATAAATCTTCAAGCAGTAGGAAAATTTGCACCCACATTATAAAGTGATTACTGTGTTTCCTAATTCCTCTTTAAATAGAGGAATTTAGTAAGGAAACAATTCCAATTTATTGACATCAACCTTTTCTCCATCCTTCCCTTACAATATGTTGTTGTTGTTGTTGTTGTTAATTGCGAAGTCGTGTCCCACCCATCGCGACCCCATGGACAATGTTCCTCCAGGTCTTCCTGTCCTCTACCATCTTCCCCTCACAATATATACATCATTAATTCCCAGATTGGAAAACTTTAGGCAAGAAGTTCAAATTAGAATTCAACACAAAAGGCAGAAGTCACGGTACAGCTAAATTAAGCTCTTTCCATAATTCCAAGAATTTGCAGTACTTGTAGCCTACCAAATAACCACCATCTTTTGGCTGGATTGCAAAAATTATTAAAATTAAAATAAAAAGCAGAGTAGCAATAAAAGGAATGAATAGCTGTCTGCAGATTTCACAATCAATCAGATCCTATAAATCTATCCGATTTGCAAGCCAACTTAACCTTATAAAACATCCTGTTTGTTTTAATAATCTTTTAATATTCCATGTATCTTTGAATCCTCTTCATTTACAAGCTGAACATGAGATGAATGAATATATCATTCCAAATGGAATTGTTGAACCCAAAAGGTAAGTACACATAAAAAGGATTATAGGCAGAGGACACTTTGATTAAACTCCATTTTCTGTTCCTTCAAACCTCTACATTTTCCATAATAAACAAAACAAGTTAAAAATGTTTGAAACCACTGAAATTATTCGTGTTGATTTTCGTGTTTTCATGATTTTCAACCTGATCCACATACTATTTTTTTCCTCATCTCAGGCCAGACATACAGGTACATTCAAGCAAAGCGAAGCTGAAGTATACCATTCAGTTCAAGTGTCTTTTTTTATATATATAAAGAAAGAACTTGGCATCAGAGCTTTGAAGCCGAAAATGAAAGAAATAAGATTTTAAATGGCAATAGCTCTTGGGGTGGAAAACACACCTGGCACCACCTTCCAAGTTGTGTTCCTTTGCTTGGATGCAGCTAGACTATGACAAATAGCTGAGCTGATTTCCTTATGGAAAAATTTAAACAATGGCCTCCCTTATATTCTTCCCGGAAACCAAAAGGGCAACATGCATTTAAGAAAAGTTTACTGCATATTCTAGAACCAAAAAGATCTAAAAGAAAGTTTTGTCCTGTTGATGAAAAAAAAATCTTCCAAGATCTTATCCACTCCCTAATAAGCAAACAAACAAACAAACAAATATTGGCTTGTTCCACATGCCACCCTAAGCCACAAACTAATCACCATTTGGCTTAGCATCACAAGCACAGCTGGTACAAACTGTACTCCAGGGAGGTTTTTCTTTGACTTGCCTGCCAACCCAATGCCCAATTTTCATACTTAATAGCTTGGCATCTTTGCTGTTTCGACATTAGCTTCTCTTTCTTTCCCTTGTCCTCCCTTGGGTAGGATATGGAGCTCCTCAGGAGAAGATCTAACAGAAGGAAGATGCCATAATGCCCATTATTCTTTCTCGACTCCGGAGACTCCTTTGCACTTCTTCATGAGCTCCAGACTTGTGTTTTGCTAGCGAGCCAGTTGATCACACCACGGGAAGCCCAATGAAGAGACAGGACCAGATGGAGTAAAAAGGAAAAGGACACCTAAGCAGAAAAGTTGTGAAACTTGGATGCTGACCAAAAGGTTCAAGGAAGATTTTCCATGGAGAACTTTGGACTGATTGAGGTGTCCATCCAGTATCTACATCAGGGGTAGTCAACCTTGGCTCTTTTATGACTCGTGGACTTCAACTCCCAGAATTCCACGAGTCATAAAAGAGCCAAGGTTGACTACCCCTGATCTACATCACCAGAAGAACTCGTGAGACAAAAAAGAGGAACATCTCAGCCAGGAAGGAACATTCTAGACAGGCTATTCAAAATTTATTCATGGATTTATTTCAGGGGTGGACGGGCCATTTTTCCTGGGGCAGGTGTCCATTTGGACTTTTGAGGGCTTTCCTTGGGAGATGGGCCTAGCCACAATAGGCTCATTTAACAGAAGGTGACCTAGCTTCTAAGAGACCATTCTAGTTGGACTTTTGGGGCACCCTATCCTTTCCTGAAAATAAAAATAATGCTAGAAGCTGGAATTTTGCTTGGCCATAGGTCAGCTTTCTGCTTAATGTTTTTGGTTTAAAGTAAAGTCTTTTTTAGGTTAGAGCCGAGGTGGCACAGCAGTTAGAGGGCAGTATTGCAGGCCACTTTAGATGACTGTGTTCAGCAGATCAGCGGTTCAAATCTCACCGGCTCAAGGTTGACTCAGCCTTCCATCCTTCCGGGGTAGGTAAAATGAGGACCCAGATTGTTGGGGGCAATGTAAATATATATATATAATATATATATATATATATATATATATATATATATTATAATTTCTGAGTTTTCGCGGGTATTGTATATAGGTCTTTGGTTGGGTTTTCTCCCGCGTAAAATTGGAAGTGTCTTGGCAACGTTTCGACGAAGTCACATTCGTCATCTTCAGGCTGGTGTTTTTAGCTTCTTGCTTTGAGCAGCAATGTGTGGTTTTAGCTGTTTCTTCCTTTTAACTGCCAGTGAGGGTATGAACTGATTGGTGGGAGCTTGGCTGTGTTCTGATTGGGTGGAGGTGTGTTCTGAATGGTTAGGGGCTTGGCTGTGCTCTGATTGGCTGGGGGAGTGTTCTGTTTGGTTGTGCTCAGGTTAGTCTGAGTTGCAGAGGGGTTTAAGATTTTGGGGTTAGGGAGTCGTTTGTCAATAAGGGCAGGTTTCCAAATGGCTGGTAGGCGGGAGGTATCATCTCGCTTGTTCATGCTGTGTGGGCGTTTTTCTATCTCGATGGCTTCTCTGATTATTCTGTTATTAAAATGTTCACTTTTGGCAATGGTTCTGGTATTTTTAAAGTCAATTTCGTGTCCTGTGGCTTTAAGGTGTTGGACCAGGGAAGATGTTGGTTCCTCTTTTTTGACTGAGTTCTTATGTTCTTCAATGCGTGCACTTATTCTTCTGTTGGTTTGTCCGATGTATGTGGTGGGACAAGTGGTGCATGGGATTTCGTATACTCCTTGATTTTCTAATTCAATTTTATCTTTGGGGTTTCTAAGGATGGTGGATATTTTTCTGTTTGTGCAGAATGCTGTTTTGATGTTGTGTTTATGGAGGATCTTACTGATTCTGTCTGTGGTGCCTTTTATGTATGGGAGGAGGGCTTTGCCGTTTTCTTGTTCTTTGTCTTGGATTTTAGTGGGGGTTTCTTTTTGGATTAGGTTTGTAATCTTATTTCTATGGAATCCATTGGATGTTAGTACATTGGTGAGAGTGTGTAGTTCGGGTTTTAGGTGTTGTTCGTCAGCTAAGCGTTTTGTTCTGGAGATGAGTGTCTTGGCTACAGAGTTGATCTGTGCTGGGTGGTGGTGTGAGAGAGCGTGCAGATAGCGGTTTGTGTGTGTTTTCTTCTGGTAGATGGTGTGTCCTAGGGAGCCATTGGATTTCTTGTAGACTAAGACATCCAGGAAGGGAAGTTGGTTGTTAGCTTCTGTTTCCATGGTGAACTGTATTTTGGGGTGTAGGCTGTTGAGGTGTGTGAGGAAGTTGTCCAGTTTTTCTTTCTGGCCACATGGGAAAGAAAAACTGGACAACTTCCTCACACACCTCAACAGCCTACACCCCAAAATACAGTTCACCATGGAAACAGAAGCTAACAACCAACTTCCCTTCCTGGATGTCTTAGTCTACAAGAAATCCAATGGCTCCCTAGGACACACCATCTACCAGAAGAAAACACACACAAACCGCTATCTGCACGCTCTCTCACACCACCACCCAGCACAGATCAACTCTGTAGCCAAGACACTCATCTCCAGAACAAAACGCTTAGCTGACGAACAACACCTAAAACCCGAACTACACACTCTCACCAATGTACTAACATCCAATGGATTCCATAGAAATAAGATTACAAACCTAATCCAAAAAGAAACCCCCACTAAAATCCAAGACAAAGAACAAGAAAACGGCAAAGCCCTCCTCCCATACATAAAAGGCACCACAGACAGAATCAGTAAGATCCTCCATAAACACAACATCAAAACAGCATTCTGCACAAACAGAAAAATATCCACCATCCTTAGAAACCCCAAAGATAAAATTGAATTAGAAAATCAAGGAGTATACGAAATCCCATGCACCACTTGTCCCACCACATACATCGGACAAACCAACAGAAGAATAAGTGCACGCATTGAAGAACATAAGAACTCAGTCAAAAAAGAGGAACCAACATCTTCCCTGGTCCAACACCTTAAAGCCACAGGACATGAAATTGACTTTAAAAATACCAGAACCATTGCCAAAAGTGAACATTTTAATAACAGAATAATCAGAGAAGCCATCGAGATAGAAAAACGCCCACACAGCATGAACAAGCGAGATGATACCTCCCGCCTACCAGCCATTTGGAAACCTGCCCTTATTGACAAACGACTCCCTAACCCCAAAATCTTAAACCCCTCTGCAACTCAGACTAACCTGAGCACAACCAAACAGAACACTCCCCCAGCCAATCAGAGCACAGCCAAGCCCCTAACCATTCAGAACACACCTCCACCCAATCAGAACACAGCCAAGCTCCCATCCAATCAGTTCATACCCTCACTGGCAGTTAAAAGGAAGAAACAGCTAAAACCACACATTGCTGCTCAAAGCAAGAAGCTAAAAACACCAGCCTGAAGATGACGAATGTGACTTCGTCGAAACGTTGCCAAGACACTTCCAATTTTACGCGGGAGAAAACCCGAACAACCAAAGACCTATATATATATATATATATATATATATATATATTTGTATATATAAATATATATATATTTATATGTATATATATTGTATATATATACATATATACATATACATATATATATGTATATATATATATATATATATACATATATATACATATATATATGTATACATATACATATATATATATATATATATATATATATATATATATATACACATATATATAATGTATATATATATATATATTTATATATATATATACATTGCTTACTGGTGTACACCGCTTCGAGAGTGCTTGCACTTAAAGCGGTATATAAGTCTCATAAATAAATAAATAAATAAATAAATAAACAAACCTAGTGGAAGTTAGGCTGGAATAGAGATAAATAAAGAGCAGCAGTTTATAGATGAACAACCATACTCAAATCATTGTTGTAATAAATTAAATGAGTGGGAAGGTCCCTCTTTTCCTGTTGCCCACAAGCTATGTGGCTGCTGTGGGGAGCTCTCCATGGTGATGATATGAACCAAATCCAGATTTGTCTGCCTTCGCTCTTTGGCCCATTCCCCACAAGTGACTGTTAGCATTTTCATAGTGAATGTCAGGACTGTCATCCTGTCATCCTTTGCCAGTTGCCAGTTCTGCCATGCACAAGGGGGGTAGGGAGCTGCGGAGAGGGATGAGGGGAAACTAGCATGAGGAGAATCGCAACTACTCATTGTGCCGTCCCGTTCCAAGCTCACACTACGGAATGCAACACCATCCAGCCTGGCAAAACAATTGGTTTGGATGTAACTTGGACAGATAGAGACAACCAGGGGGAGGAAGATGGGAAGAAAGTAAAAGTTAAACAGATGCCTTGGGCATGAAACTTTAGATCCAACTTTGCTACACTGTAACCACAAAGTGTACTTTTATTAACAATGGATTTGAGAGTCTTTCTTTGCTAATCACCCAAATTGGGACAGCTGACAGTAACACACAACCATCAATGAAGTGATATTAAACCTCACTCCATTATTGCTACATTGGGTCAACAGTAACTGAACACTGGACAAGGGTCAAAGACCAGCAGAAAAAGGACTAAACAAAAGGAAGGCAAGGAAATTAAAACTTAGGTAAAAGAAAGAAAGAAAGAATAACTAAAACTATTCCACACTACTAGCATTTCCTAAATCTCTTCAGCCCTTTCTAATTTTACAAATAGAGTCATCCAAGGACTGTTTTGTTTTAAGACCCTGAATATTCATATTCCTGCTAATCGCCTGTGCCAATTATGTCTAGGAGATTAAATACAGTAATCTAGACAACTTTGTTGAGTGCCATTATTTATTGGAATAACTTTATTCTGCTTGCACTCATGCTAATTACTGCTTGCACGGGGTGGAAATGACTGAGCTGAGAAATAAAATTACATCCATACTGTAAACACATTGCAGCTTGTTCTCTGTAAAGAAGATAACGAAATTTAAAACTATAAACAATGCCTTGGTAAGGCCACACTTGGAATACGGCATCCAGTTTTGGTCACCACGATATAAAAAAGATGTTGAGACTCTAGAAAGAGTGCAGAGAAGAGCAACAAAGATGATCAGGGGACTGGAGGCTAAAGCCTATAAGGAACAGTTGCTGGAATTGGGGATGTCTAGTTTAGTGAAGAGAAGGACGAGGGGTGACATGATAGCAGCGTTCTAATATCTCAGGGGCTGCCCCAAAGAAGAGGGAGTCAAGCTATTCTCCAAAGCCTCTGAAGGCAGGACGAGAAGCAATGGATGGAAACTAATCAGAGAGAGAAGCAACCTAGAACTAAGGAGAAATTTCCTGACAGTGAGAACAATTAACCAGTAGAACAACCTTCCACCAGAAGCTGTGAATGCTCCAATACTGGAGGTTTTTAAGAAGAGACTGGACAGTCTTTTGTCTGAAATGGTATAGTGACTCCTGCTTGAACAGGGGTTGGATTAGAAGACCTCCAAGGTCCCTTCCAACTCTGTCATTCTATGTTCTAAGTTATATACTTCGAATCCATGTCCATTGGACTGATTGGCTTAAAAAATGTGGAGCAAACAAGATTTGCCCGGCTTCCTTCCTTAAGGTCGTTGGCATATAAATAACATCAGCCAATATTTAAAGAGCAGTTAAGTAGCCAGTGGTACTTCAGTAATTTGAATGGATTTTTTTTAATAGACTCCAGCATCATGATTAAAGAGTTAAGTGGCTCTGAAGCCTACATCCCCAGTGGTGTCTTCAGAGTTTCATTGATATGTGCCAGGGCACTCAATGGTTGGCTGCCTTAATCAATAGTTCAGGCACTCAGAGAAAGGTCCCAAGTGAAAAACCCGTGCATGTAAAAAAAAAAAAAAAAGAGAGAGAGAGAGAGAGAGAGAGAGAGAGAGAGAGAGAGAGAGAGAGAGAGAGAGAGAGAACAGGAAAAAAAAGGGAATTGAGAAGACCGCATGCTAATTTGGTTGCATGCTTGAGTTCAGCCCAAGAGAAAGACCAAGTCTCCATCAAGGGGACTGCGTGCTTCCACCAACTACGATGGAATTAAATGTACCGTGTTCACTTTCGTTCCAAAGTGAGACTTCCTTGGCAAATGTGAAATGTAGAAACATTTCATCACCGTCCCTTGTATCGGAAAAAGGAAGAAGCACATCTTGCAGGTAGGCTGAGGGTTCAACAGTTCATCTGCTGAAGTATTTTTTCTTGTTCGGTCAGAAAAATCTCATATTCTCTTACCAACAGTGGCTCAATCTATCGATTTTGCTTTCTATCCTGTTCATTCTGTATGTTTGTGTGTGTGCGTGCGTGCACATGTGTTTGTGTGTCAAAATTAGTAGAATACCCTGAGAATAAATTCAGACACATCTTAGCGCATGTTTTCATGAGGGGGAGAAGTCCGTGTATCTTTGAGAATAAAGTCAAAGCACAGAGGATCATGACTCAATTGAAGAACAGAATTTTATTAAGAAAAGAATAAGCACCCACCCATTTTCAAGATGAACGGGGGGGGGGGAACAAAAGCTTTCAAATCAGTGGTTTGGAACTAATTAAGGATCCTATTTTAATCAAAAGAAAAACTGTTGTTCTGTGTAAGGTTACCTTTCTTGTTTTTTTCTTTCTAGACTGTACATTGGTATGATTACTTCACTTCCCAAAATGTTCCTCCAGGATTAATAATTCTGAATCTAGCTCCTTATAGGGAAATTTATGGATACGTGTTATCACAGAGGAGCCCCATCTGTTCCTGAAAGAAATACTCAAAATATTTTCTAGGCTGTTTTCTAGGTGGGCACCCTGGTGCTTCAGATGTTCTTCTGGGGCACTATTGTCACCTCTTGACCATCTGATTAGTGTCCGTTGATTGGTCACATCCACCATAGAAGCTATGTTGATGAGGGTCTTCTCATGGTGACCATCAAATCACAGCTATGCTTTTTCTGTCCTACCTTTCGGTGGGACCTTCTCCCTACACAACGTGAGGACATCTACTGCTTTGTATTTCAACATTGTTCAGGAGACAAGTGTAGAAAAGCATAGAAAAGAAGAACGGTGGCAAACAGGGCATTGGTGTGCCATCCCTTCTACAAAGAAAAGACATTTGGTTTATTGTAAGTTGACTTTGAGAAGATCTTCCCAACCTACTCAAAACCCCAGAGAGGCTGCAACAGAGAACGAGTTGACATTTCAGTGAGGAAATATCAACAGTCAAATACCTTCATCAGTCCTAACGTATCAGAATGCAACTTAACCTTGATATTAAACAATAAGAACATTGTGAGTAGCTGCATCTGTCTAGCTTTCCAAAGAAAAATCTTTCTTGGCCTTACCAGAAGATGGATAAGAATAAAACTCAGACTTTGGGGGGGGGTAAGGTGGGGGGAAACATAAAGAACTCTTTCTGCCTCGAAGGAAAATAATTTATTTGAAGAGAAAGAAATCTTTTGCTTGGTGAAAACCTGCCCACCAAGAAACCCACATCAGACCGTTGTGAAAGTGAGTGTGTGTTGTGCATGCAAAATCTTGTTGGAGGATGTTCAGGAAATGTCCATCACAAAATCTTGCAAGTTTTTTTCTTGATAAATATATTTTTTTTTCAAAAAAAAGGGCAAAGAGAGAAATTTGTCAGTGTCAGCAAGATTCCAGAAGAACACCAAACTTTTCTGCTGATTAGATTATAAAAGCTTCACTTTCCCCACAGTTCCCTGAGGTAATTAGCAAACAGACTAGTGATTTTTAAATATATCTTTTTTGCCTGTCTGATAAAAGGGCACTCTCTAGGCTCCAAAGACACGGCTCAGCTTGAAAAACAAAGACTGGAGGAAAGTCTCAAAAAGGCAGTTGAAAGACTAGAAGTTCCTCGTGTTAAATGAAATGGGGGGAGGAGAACAGAGAAAGGGGAGTGAGACCGTGGAGAACCATTGTTTCTTTCAAATGTCATTCATATTTGGGAGTTAGATCCTAAATTAATTAAGTTGCGTAAGAAAACAATAATTGCCCCTTGCAAACATCTGAGGAGGTGATAAGGCGCCTCCTGGGAAAGCCAAGGGAAATCATCAAAACAATTAAAAAACGAAAATTAGAATATTTCGGACAGGTGATGCGATACCCAGAAAAATACGGCATACTCCATTTAATCCTCCAGGGAAAGATGGAAGGCAAACGAGGTCCAGGCAGAAGAAGAACATTGTGGCTTCAAAATCTAAGGGACTGGTTTGAACAAAACTCAGTAGCACTTTTTCGTGCGGCTGCTGATAAAAACAGGATCGCCAACATGATCACCAACATCCGATAACGGAGGAGGAGGAGGAGGAAGAAGAAGAAGAAGAAGAAGAAGAAGAAGAAGAAGAAGAAGAAGAAGAAGAAGAAGAAGAAGAAGAAGAAGAAGAAGAAGAAGAAGAAGAAGAAGAAGAAGAAGAAGAAGAAGAAGAAGAAGAAGAAGAAGAAGAAACATCTGTCCCAGGGCCAGGTTCAACCTCCAAAAATGCTTCCTTGAACTATGATTGATTTTGGATTGAGGGAACATCCTGAACTTGACTTAATAGCTCCTAACAGATTCGCACTGTAAGAAGGACACTCCTGGATCACGTATTAACTGGATTCTCGGATTTTATTAAACCCTGGTTTATTGACCAGGCCACTGTTGGTAGGAGCCACACTTAAGCCAGACACCATGATCTCTCAACCCAACCCACCTATCTTCGCCATCTTGTTATTTGTAGAAAATAATACAGGCAGGATCCAAATAAATAGATTTCTACCCCTGGAAGTGCTGAGATGTCCTTGAGTTTTATGAGAGACTTGAATTTGTCCCATGCTTCTCTTCACCTCAGCTTTCTTGGACTTAACCGTTTCAGAAAGTCTTGCTTGAAAACAGTCCTCTTCATATTTGACTGCATCTCTTAGGGTGTTTACCGTGCTGCAAAATGACATGGAATTATTCCCTGCAGAGAGCAAAGCTGACATAAAGAACGGCACAGCCCAGAAATGAATGCTTGCCCTATTGAGCAGGGACATAAAAGAGATTTCTGATCCATAAAGCCAAACCATTAAACAAACATGACTGGAAATTATTAGAGGCTCCCATCAAAAGCTTCTAGTGGCTGCATCAAGAGGGATCCTTATCTGCCAGCATTGCAGACATTTTGACAAGAGGGCTAATAAGTTTCCCCTTTCAGCTACCATGTCTGGAGTTTTCTCTTTGAAAACTCAAGAGTCAGGTGACGTAGGCTACCAAGCTGGGCCTGCTGAGGAACTGGGCTGATGAAAGAGAGAAAACGACAGAAAGGAAACACAGGATTTAATTAAATTAAAATTAAATAAATAAATAAACTTTATTGTCACGTAAACGAAATTTACGTGACATCCAAAGATCAGGTCCCACACATATAATCCACAAACAGAGCCAAGGTGGCGCAGCAGTTAGAGTGCAGTACTGCAGGCCACTTTAGCTGACTGTGTTCAGCAGGTCAGCGCTTCAAATCTCACCGGCTCAAGGTTGACTCAGCCTTCCATCCTTCCGAGGTAGGTAACATGAGGACCCAGATTGTTGGGGGCAATGTAAAATATATACACATTGCTTACTGGTGTACACCGCTTAGAGAGTGCTTGCACTTAAAGCAGTATATAAGTCTCATAAATAAATAAATAAATACACTCCCACCCACCACAATTCCCCACCTTTGTTTTCATTCTCATTTGTGGGGGTTCTCCCCTCTGAACAGAAAATTCTAAACTAGGACAGAACTGGTCTTTTCAAGGCGAAAAGAAAGGACGGTGAATATTCTCATCAGGAATAGATAGCATTCTCCAACAGTGTTGGGGCCTGCATTTATTGCAATTTTCAACTCGTCTTACCCACCTAGCTTCCCATTTTCTTCTGCCTGAGGAAAACAGAATACAGAATAATGGTTAGAAGGACCTTGGAGGTCCTAGTCTGACCTCCTTCTCAAGCAAGAGACCTTAGACCATTCCAGACCAATGGCTGTCCAGGCTCTTCTTAAAAACCTCCAATGATGGAGCACTCACAACTTCTAGAATTCTGGGAGTTGAAGTCCACGCCTCTTAAGGTGAGCCAAGAATGAGAAAGAATGATCTACAAAGATCAAAATTGCGCGGGCCATAGCTTTCACTGTGACACTTTATGAAAGCATCAGCTGAACCCTGAAGACGCAGGATAGGACATGGATGCTTTGGTATTAGTGAACGATAACAGAATAACAGAAGGTTCCTTGGAGGTCTTCAAGTCTTCAGACCTTATATCATTATGGACAAATGGCTGTCCAATCTCTTCTTGAAAGCCCCCAGTGATGGAGCACCCACAACTTCTGAAGGCAACTGCTGTTCCACTGGTTAATTGTTCTCACTGTCAGGAGGTTTCTCCTTAATTCCAGGTTATTTCTCTCCTTGATGAGTTTCTATCTTTTGCTTCTTGTCCTGCCTTTAGATGCTTTGGAGAATAGGTTGACTCCCTCTTATGCAGAGAATAATAGAATTGGAAGGGACTTTGGAGGTCTTCTAGTCTAACACACACACACACACACACACACACACACACACACACACACAAACACCGCTCAAGGAGGAAACGCTATGCCATTTCACACAAACGGTTGTCCAATCTCTTCTTAAAAACTTCCAGTGATGGAGCACCCACAACTTCTGGAGACAAGTTGTCTCTCTGATTAATTCTTCTCACTGTCAGGAAGCTTGTCCTTAATTCTGGGCGGGATCCCTCATTAATAAGCTTCCATTCATTATTTCTTGTCTGCTTTTAGGGGCATTGGTGAATAACTTTTAATAGATTCAGTGGATTCAGAAATATACAAAAGCTCTTTCTTTCCCATTTACATGAAAGAAAATAATGTCCACATCACAGAAGACATTTGGGGGGGGGGGCACAGCCCTAATTTAGCCTCAACAACTGGTTGCATTTCTCAAGCCTTCCCCAAACCCAGACGAAAGATCTGCCGAGACAATGTGAATTCTTCTCCTCCTGCTTCCTTGCATTTGCAGAAGACCAAAATCAATGACAGAGGATCACCTCAGACAATATCTCTGTAGCACTTTGCTTCCCGTAAAAGAAAATGAGAGGAAGCAGGCCAAAGTCAATTGGCCTCCAAGTCAAACGTTTGTCCTTGTTGTGTTGTGTTTTCCTTTTTTCCATCCCCCCCCCCCCCCCCCGTAAAAGCCTCACAGAGCTTGGCAGGACATGAGAGTAAAAAAGGAACAAAAGGCTGGGTGTTTTTGAAGCATTTTCCCCCCTACAAAACTTCCTGAAAGGTAAAAGAAAAGAACATCTACCAGACATCCTCATGTTTTACTTGGTGGGTTTTTCACATAGTCCTCGACTTACGATCGCATTTGAGCCCCAAATTTCCAGGGCTAAAACAAGGCCACGGAAATTCGGACATTGCACAACGGTCGTAAAGTGGGCAATGTGCAACTGCGCATATTATGACTGAAGTGTGAAAAACGGTCATACGTTGCTTTTTTCAGTGCCGAATTGTAAACGTTGGTCCCTAAATGAACCCATTGTAAGCCGAGGACTGTCTGTTGTTCAAAGGCACACATCTCTGCTGAAAATTCCCCCCCAGGAAGTGGGCATCGCTGATTCTCCTTTTCCTGGTTACAGCAGAGACGCCTCCTAGTTGCAGACTTTGAATTCCTTCCAACTTTTGATTTCTGAGAACAATCAATAAATGAGCTACATTTGTGACGGGCGGGCGGGGTGCCAGACACGCTGCAGCGAAGGTCCTGAAATGAGCAGAACCAAAGAAACCAGCCAACGTGCGTCATCCATCTAGAGCTATTTAGCTGCATTTAAACCTTAATTAAAACAAAACACCATGTTAAAACATCGAAATGGAAGCCTGCTGGTTAGCCGGCAACTTTTTGGCCTCGCTTGGCCGGGGACCAACAGAAATCAGGAACAAATTTCCCAATTTAGCTAACCCAGCTGATCAGTTTCGTGATTTGTTCGTTGCGTTGAATAAATTTAAGGGTGGCTTTGTGTTGCTGCCTTATTAAGGCAGTTGGTAAAATAAAAGGCATGTAAAGAGAGGAGCAGGAGGAGTCTCAGACTAGGAGAGATGGTGCCAGAGAGAGCTACGTACTACCAGTTTGAAAGTCTTCTTGGAATTAATGCTAGAAGGAAATGCTTGCTTAAAAGACTGCATCAAGAAGGAGCTGGTGGAAGAGAATAGTTGGAGTTCAAGGTTGACTTGTGGGGTCCTCGGTGTTCTCTGAGCTTGGTGGCTTTCTTGCAGACATGTCATGACCCAACTAGGTAACATCATCAGTGCTAGAAGGGAGAGGTGTTTGAGGAGGAGGAGGAGGAAGAGGAGGAGGAGGAGGAGGTGGAGGAAAGAGGAAGACTGAGGATTTTTGGTGCTCTCTGAGCTTGATGGTTTTCTTGGAGACATTTCATGACCCAACTAGGTAACATCATCAGTGCTACAAGGGAGAGGTGTTTGAGGAGAGGGGAGGAGGAGGAGGAGGAGGAGGAGGAAAGAGGAAGACTGAGGGATCTTTGGTGTTCTCTGAGCTTGATGGTTTTCTTGGAGACATTTCATGACCCAACTAGGTAACATCATCAGTGCTAGAAGGGAGAGGTGTTTGAGGAGTGGAGGAACAGGAGGGGGACTGTGGGGCCCTTGGTGTTCTCTGAGCTTGATGGTTTTCTTGCAAATGTTTCATGACCCAACTAGGCAACATCATCAACGCAAGTAGGGATTATTAGGGTTTGCTTCTGTTGATTATCCCTTCTAACACCAATGAAATTATCTAGTGGGTATCCTCCCTAATGGATTCTTCTAGCAATCCAGCCATTGCCAGGGAGAAAACTGTTTTCAGAAAGCATTTTTCCCCTTTGCTGGTGGTGGTGGGATTCTGAACGCTGAAAACCCCCCTCCCCCTTCTGTACAAGGGGAAAACGAATTGGCGGGGAATTGCGATGACCCATCCAAAGAGCTGGGGGGGGGGGAAAGAGACATCCTCCAACAAGTAACCTTTGCTAAATGCGACTGGTAAATTTAGGTCGTCGGGTTTGCAACAGTTTGGCTCTTCAGCACTTATGCATAATTGAGAGTCCGGTACTTCTCCATTCCGAAATTAAACTCCAGCGAAGCATAGCAGACAGTTCTAGATGACTTGCAAAGCCACCCACAAAGCTGGCGGGTTTCCTTGCCTCCGACGCAGTGCAGTTGTTTTTTCCCCTCTCCCTGCGGCAGATAATTGACTCCTGACCCCCGATACTGTTTTTATGGCCGCTGATTTAGTGCCAGTTTATGCATCAACATCTGTTGGGCTCAAAATGATGTTTTATTTTATTAGCTCCCAAACGTGTGGCTAATGCAGCTTAATGGGGCAGGAACGGGGCCATTCACAGAACAGAATAACAGAATGAGTTGGAAGGGACCTTAGAGGTCTTCTAGTCTGACCCCCTGCTCAAGCAGGAGTCACTGCAGCTCCTCCTCGGTTGAAATGCAAGGCAATGGTTGGGAAAGTTCCCAACTGGAATCCTAAGGAAAGGTTTTATCGTTAAGAGCCAAACAAGGATATTTGATCCTGGACAGATCAGAGATAATGATTGGGAGGTGGTATGTGGGAGATAAGAAACCCCTGTAGACTTTCTACAGGCAAATGACAATAACCGATTGCTAACAGAGAGCCCTGCATTTTAACTTTGCTGTTGATTAATCTGTTATCTATTTTTTTCTTTATATATACAGTGTAGGACAGGTCAATTGCATTGCAAAGAAATGTAGAAGTTTATCCATTTGGGGCCTGTTTTGGGGAATCTACTATTGTTGCAATCTTTTTGTCAACGTTCAATGAGGTTTTTATTGTCTGCTGTTTTAATTCACATTTTTAAAATGTTTTTGTCTAGGGTTTTTTGTCTTGGTTTAATTTTTTTCTCCCCTTTGGAATTGGTACGTCCCTCTTTTGAATGAAATAATTTTTTTAAGGAGAAATGATGGGGACACTGAAGAATAAAACAAAGGGAGCCTATTGCCTTTCATTTCATGCTCTCTCTCCTTCTCCCATCTGCCTTTTCTTTTCTCTAGGGGCTGTGATGGCTGTCATTTCAAAGAGAACAGCCAGTAATCTAAATTTACTGAATCATGTCGAAACGGTGCCAAGTTGAAAGCAACTTAAAGGTCTCGTGGATCATAGCTGGGCGCAGATGTCTGCTTGAGTTTTGTCCAGAAAAAAGAGACCACTGTCTTAGTCTTTAAGAGTTATCTTCACATCCCCAGGAGCCATAGTGGCCCAGTGGCTAGAATGCAGTCCTGCAGGCTAACTCTGCTCACTGTCAGTTGTTCAATCCTGAATGAAATGAAACATCTGCAAGAAAATGACCAAGCTCAGAGAGGACCAAGGACCCCACAGTCCTCCTCTCCTCCTCCTCCTCCTCCTCCTCCTCCTCCTCCTCCTCCTCCTCCTCCTCCTCCTCCTCCTCCTCCTTCTCTCCACAAACCCCATTCCCTTCTAACACTGATGATGTTACCTAGTTTGGTAATGAAATGACTGCAAGAAAACCACCAAGCTCGGAGAGCTCCAAGTCCACAGTCCTCCTCCTCCTCCTCCTCCTCTCCACAAACCCCATTCCCTTCTAACACTGATGATGTTACCTAGTTTGGTAATGAAATGACTGCAAGAAAACCAACCACCAAGCTCAGGGAAGACAAGGACTCCACAGTCCTCCTCCTTCTCCTCCTCTTTGCAAATCTAACTCCCTTCTAGCACTGATGATGTTACCTACCTGGGTAATGAAACGTCTACAAGAAAACTACCCAGCTCAGAGAGCATTGAGTACCCCCACCATATCAACCTGGATATTTCAAGTGCTATGAGAGAATCAAAAGACATAGGATGCGGCTTTGTGAATCCAGTTGTGGCACACATCCACAACTTTGAGCCAGGGAGACAGAAATAATGCCACTCTTTCTGAATAATTGATCCCTAAATTCATTGTGAGGCAGGACGTGTAAAAAATGGCCCCCAGCAAGACTTAACAGCAACCCACGACATATTCGAAGAGGATTACGCCAGGTTTTCATTATTCATTTTTGTAAGCAAGTTCTTACTCGATACGGCACGCTACTTTTTGCTGCAAAGTAACTTAAACATCACCCCTCAGGCTAACTTGGTATTTTATCAGGGTAAATTGGGTGTGGGGGGATATGAATGAGGGAAAGTGAAAGCAGAGAGTTTGAAAAACAACCTTCCCAAATAAAGTAGAAACAAAAAAAAAGTTGCCTCTTTTATTTATTTATCTAATTTATTTATTAAATTTTAATTCTGCCCATCCTGCTGCCTGCAGGCTGACCCTGGGCAGCGTACAAGTTATAAAATGAGGGGGAGGGGAATCAAGAATTCAAACATTAAAACCAGACAGATTAAAATATTATTAAAAGCCGTGCCATCACGGAGGTCCCAATGTACTTGTGTGCGTGTAAATTATATATGCCTGCTTTGAAAAAAAGTATTTACAATTATTAAAACGTGTGCATGTGTGTATAATTTCCAAAGCATGGGTGCACATTGGCGTGCTTTGAAAATAACTCAGGGGAAAAAAACCCACTTCGGATATTATATGAGCTCAGCATTTGTCTGTAATTAATTAGAGTAATTTCCTGTGTTGGAGGTGATGGGTCTGGAAAAGACATAGATTCCTTAAGAGTTACGTTAACTTTAAGAGGTGGATTTCTGAATGGAAGATGCTTAGTTAACCAGTTAATTAACCTACTTAATTAATCTAGTTAATTAACCAGTGGAATGACTTGCCTTCAGAAGTTGTGGGTGCTCCATCATTCAAAGATTTGAAGAAGAGACTGGACATCCTTCGGTCTGAAATGGTATAGGATCTTCTGGTCAAGGAGGGGGGTGGACTAGAAGACCTCCAAGGTCCCTTCCAACTCTTATTTTCTGTTCCATGTTCTAGTTGACTTTCAGCCAATCTTTCTTTTTCCAGCCACCTCAGAATTGTTCTTACAAGGATAAAACTGACAGCAGGGCAGGAGTAAAGATTAGTCTCTCCTGAACTCTCCTGAGAAGAAAGATGAGATATCAGTGTAAAGAATAATTACATACTTTCCTTTTTAAAAAATGAGATACCTTTTTCAGGGCATTCCTTTCCTTTTCCACCTTCAATTTCCTAACGTCCGTCATGTATGGCTTTGATTTTTGCAAACTAGCTTGATAGAATGAAAACAATTATTGTCATGTTGAGTTAGATGGATCAACCTCGGAGTGGTCCAAAACGGCTTCTGATTTTATTTCGTTTTTTTATTTATTTTGTTCATCCAATAAATATATTTCTCCCTTTTGGTTCCATGGTGTTTCTTACCCTTGGCCACTTGCCGATGTGTGGACTTCAACTCCCAGAATTCCTGCTGGCTGAGGAATTCCGGGAGCTGAAGTCCACACATCTTCAAATAGGACATGTAAAGCTTGTCAGTTCTAGTTGGGGGCCATCTAGAAAGAAAGAAAGAAAGAAAGAAAGAAAGAAAGAAAGAAAGAAAGAAAGAAAGAAGGAAGGAAGGAAGGAAGGAAGGAAGGAAGGAAGGAAGGAAGGAAGGAAGGAAGGAAGGAAGGAAGGAAGGAAGGAAGGAAGGAAGGAAGGAAGGAATGGAATCCTCACAATGCTTCCTGGTCTTTACTTTCATCCCATGCCATCTACATGTATGTCATACTGATGTTTGTAGGATGCATAGCAAATTGTCAGACAAATTATGTCCTCCAGATCAGTTCAGACCAGTGGCTAACAGGGACAATGGCGAGGCAGTGGCTACTGAAGTCCAAAACATCTCCCTAATCATGTCTTATGAGACAGGAAATTTAATCACCGTGAAGAAATCTAACATGGAAAGTCCAAACCAGATGATCTAATGAGTGAAATGACAAGGTAGGAATTTTCTGGAACATTCTTTCCTTTATGACTTAGGATTTCAAAAGTGCCCGAATAGTCTGTCTTGTCTCTGCTCAATCTTCACGGCTCCACCATCAATATTTTTCTCAGATTTTTGCTCTCCAATTGATGTTTGCAGCCATCCATGTTCTTCAACAGACAGATGGTAAAATGCGGTTTTACTTAATGTAAAGCATATGGCATCCTAAAAAAAATCAAAACAAAAGATGTTCTTGAATTCTTTGCTGAAGGTCAAGGAAGGCGCTCAGAATGAGATTCCTTTTTAAAAAGAAAAACGGGGGGGGGCTTTTAAAATATAAGTATGTAAGAAAGACAACAATGGAAAGAGAGGGAATGTCCCTCTTTGACCCAAGACACCAGGTGAAGAACTAGATCTGATAAATATTTGTAGCTCAGGGTTGAACTGTAGAGGCCTTGGTGCTTTCTGAACTTGGTTGTTCTCTTGGATTGGAGGAGGAGGAGGAGGAGGAGGAGGAGGAGGAGGAGGAGGAGGAGGAAGAAGAAGGAGGAGGAGGAGGAGAAGAAGAAGAAGAAGAAGAAGAAGAAGAAGAAGAAGAAGAAGAAGAAGAAGAAGAAGAAGAAGAAGAAGAAGAAGAAGAAGAAGAGGAAGAAGAAGAAGAAGAGGAAGAAGAAGAAGAAAGAAAGAATGAATGAATCATGGGATCCTTGGTGCTCTCTGAGCTTGATTGTTTTCTTTCAGACATTTCACAACCCAACAAGGTAACATCATCAGTGCTGGAAGGGAGTGGGGTTTGTTCTCACTTTATATTCTAGTAGCTTACCATGTTAGTATTGGTGGGCTATGAGTTTCTTTGGTTGGGCTATTTACTATTAGCTACTACTAGTTAATCTAATTGATCTGGCCTAACTAGACTTTGCATCGTACTCATTTCATATGCTAAAGTAAATTGATTAGACAGTGGCAAGACTTACAACCATATATCTATGTATGTTTGTGTGTTGCTCGGTGTGTGTGTGGGGGGGAACCACAAATATACAATGAACCTCTCCCCGCAGCATCCACCATCTTGATATTTCGAACCCCTGTTCTGATACCCCAATTCTTGAGCGTTAGTTCAATTGGTGCTACATAATAAAGATGTATAAGCCAACAGTGAATTATGATTTGGACCTGGTAATTATGTTTTGTCCCGTTGGGATTCTTTGCTGTCGTGCGGCCATTTTTATCATCCTCAGAAGCTTTGTCCTCTCCAATGCTATGATTCTGAGCTTTATAAATATCTCCAAACGGCACAATAATGCCACAATCATATCGCCTGGCTGTCTGTGAAATGACCTCCATTGTGTCTTTTTTTCCCCTTCTTCTTCTATTCAACTTGTCAAATACCAAGCAATTTCTTCTTATTTTCAATCCTCAGGCAGAACTGGATTCTCAGCAACGTTGAGCTGTTTTTAGCAAGAATCTAAACTTTAAATTATTCTAGAAAGAGAAGGGTGCTTTTTTTAAGGGGGGGGGAGAGAGAAGCTTCCGAATCTTCTGGGAGGGCAAGGGCCATTTTATCCGTGGGGCTAACGAGATTTGAAAAAGCCCCAGTAAATGTATGTTCTTCTCCCAAAGGAGATGGTTTTGAATCCAAAGCAATTTAGCTATTGTGAAGTGAAGTGAGGTAAATGATTGGATCAAGATGATTTCTAAGTCCAGCTAGTTTTCAGTCAATTCAGTCAAGGCACAGGGCATTTTTGAAACACAGAATCGTCAATTTCTTCCCAGTGTGAAGCCGTGAACAAAAATTTCCCGGGAGGCTAGCTTATTACCCAATAGGGCAGCTTTAAAATATGTATGCATTTCTTGGTAATGAAATTTAATGTGCACACATGCTGTCTTAATGGCATTACTTCCCAAATCTCTTGTGTTTAACCCGTATTTCAGTGCTCCATTTATGAGAGCAACTGTGTCGGGGGGTATTTTTTTTTTTGCCTTTTTTTTTTTTTTTTTGCCCTTTCCGCTTAACCAAGCAAATACTAAGATGGGATTAGAAAGGGAGAATAGGAAAATTGCCTGTTTCTTTCAATAAAAAAATAAAAAAGAGGGGGGGGGAATCACCTTTACAAATTTTGGAAGGTTTCAGAACCGCCGTAGCATCAGCAGAAGTTCACAAACATGAAACCGTGATCTGTGCAAAAAAGGGAGGACTGACCGAGACACCAGCACGAAGAAAAATATTTTTAAATGTTTTAATTGTAATATAACTTATGAACTGTAAGCCGTCTAGAGCAGTGGTGGCGAACCTATGGCACGGGTGCCAGACGCGGCACTCAGAGCCCTCTAAAAGGTTTGCCATCACTGGTCTAGAGTCATTGACTTCAGATGGGAGGCCATAGAAATTATAAGTAATAAATAACTTATAATTTGTAACATAAGAAATATATATAGAGAGAGAGGGATGAATAGGTAGATAGATAGATAGATAGATAGATAGATAGATAGATAGATAGATAGATAGATAGATAGATAACATGATAGATAAGAAGAAAGAAAGAACGAAGAAAGGAAGGAAGGAAGGAAGGAAGGAAGGAAGGAAAGAAAGAAAGAAAGAAAGAAAGAAAGAAAGAAAGAAAGAAAGAAAGAAAGAAAGAAAGAAAGAAAGAATCATAGAGAACAGCAAACTGAGAAATTATTTATTCCTGTTCTTCCTTGATGTGTTGATTCCTGGCTCCCTGGGAAAAAAAAAAACATGACTTTTGGCCTGTTGATTTTCCCTCGCTTCAGTGCCCTTTCAAATGCACTTTTCAAGCTGAATTAATTTTCATTTGCAGCTCTCTGTTTATGCACCAATTTATGGGCATCTTAACATTCGGCACAAGAAGAACCCATGTAAAAAAAGAGGGGAAAAAAATTTCTTAAAGTTTAATTCCGCTTGTTGGATGTAATGGCTATGAAATGCGCATAATGAGGGCTCCTATTAGAAGGCTTCCCACTTGGCAAAAATAATAAATGCATAAAATTGTGTGTCTGTGCAGCATGTCAAAAGCAAAAACGACACCCTACATCTCATTTTTTGCACTCTTTAAATCTTTAAAAATACGTGCATGTAAAAAGAGCTAGGCTGGATCCAACCAATATTTAACCTCGTGCAGCATTTGGTTTTTTGGGGGGGGGTCGTCAAGTCCAACTCCATGAAAAGCACCATTGGATACAGAAATGAAGTCAGTGGTCCCAGTAAATTGACATAAATCAGGATTTTGTCATGATTGTAGACTCATTGTCCAGTTGCTGACTATGGATAGACAGGTATCCCAGTGAAAAGAGTTTGGGCATCGCCAAATAATTTTCTGCTAGATTGTTAGTCTGGTGTTTATCTGGGTGTTTGTTGGCTGCTGGAGAAGATATGTTCTGTTGCTCCTTTCCTTCTTAGCTTTTTTATTGTCGCTTTCGATTGGTGCATAAATCTAGTTTGTCTCTATGCCTCTGTTGATGGCTGACTAGTTTGAATGTCAAGCTTCCAGGAATTCTTTATCATTTTTGTAATAACTGAGGATGCTCACAGTTTCCCAGTTGAAACTATGGTTGAGTCTGTCCACATGAAATGGTATAGATGTTGAGCAGAGTATTGGGACGAGAAGACCTCCATGGTCCCTTTCAACTCTATTATTCTATGTGTTGTGTTGATTTAAGGAATTTTCATTTTGTCTTCTAACTACTAATTGGTCTTCCTGATGGGCTTTGTAGTCTTCTGCCTGTCTGTCCTACATAGTGACTGTTACAGTCCTTACAATTAAGTTGTAGATGACTTCTGATTTTTTTTTTCTTCTTGGGCTACTGGGCTTTTTGGTTTACTTAAGAGGTCTTTAATTGGCTTGTGTGTGCTGTCAGGCAGTTGTAATAATCTATTGGTTGTTTCTGGAAAGTTTTTGACAGATGGTAGTATATCCTTTGCACAACTTGAGTGTGCTGCAGTGAATTGAATAGTAGTCAGAAGTGTTTCTTTTCTGGACCTGTTATAATGAAATCAATCTCAATTTTAGATGGATGATAGAAATCCTAGCATCTCAGTGGCCTGGGTTTTTTCTGCCTGTCAAGTTAATGAATTTAATTAATTCACTGAGAAGACAGAAAGTAGAAGTATCATTGAAAAATGGCCAACATTTAAGCTTCCGATTTGATAGCCTCCAGAATTAGGCCATCTAAGGAGTCCAGTTGTTTATATATTCTTAGCATCTCGCACATATAAAGAGCATTAGGAGCTCTGTACTTAAGCATACATCCTTTTGAAAAATGGATCCAATAATTTTGTGCTACTTTATGGATTTTTTAAGAGTTCGAGTAAGCAGTGTTTACACGAATTGAATATAAAATCAATTCAATCTTGATTACATTTGACTGCACCGAGTGCTAAGTAAATGTGTCTTCCATTTAATCAGTGAGCAGTTCTGCAACGACACAATTTGCATTTTAATAATAATATTTTTTAAAAAATGTTTTTACAGGCATTATCTGAATCCAAGCAGGGAAATTCTCCACCAACTTTTCCCTCAAAAAAAGCATCCCAAGTCAAAAATTGATTTGATAAATTGAGGAAGCATGTTACCACCCGTCAGCACTCACAAAGTAGCTTAATGATGATAGAAAAACAATGGTTTTAGTAGTAGCAGTAACAATAGCTCATGTGGCAGTTTGTATCCTGGTCCTAATTTGTCTTTATATGGCACACTGGTTAGAATGCAGTATGGTAGGCTAACTCTACCCATAACCAGGAGTTCAATCCTGACCAGCTCAAGGCTAACTCAGCCTTCCATCCTTCCAAAGTCAGTAAAATGAAGACTCAGATTGTTAGGGGCAACAGGCTGACTCTGTAAACCACCTAGACAGGGCTGTGAAGTGGTATATAGATCTAAGTGCTATTGCCCTTCCTTCCTTCCTTCCTTCCTTCCTTCCTTCCTTCCTTCCTTCCTTCCTTCCTTCCTTCCTTCCTTCCTTCCTTCTTCATGCACAGTAGTTAGAATTCAGTATTGCAGGCTAACTCTGCCTACAGTCAGGTTTTCGATCCTGACTGGCCCAAGGTTGACTAGGCCTTCCATCCTTCCGAGGTCGGTGAAATGATTTGGTTGCCTTCAGCACCGTGGAGAGTTCCCCCAAGTGGATTTATTGATTGCATTGCTGCTTAACAAGAGCTGTTGATCCAGCATTCAATGGCAGGGATACCAAACCTTGTATCAAAAATTTGGAAAATATCTACCTTGATTTTGCTAGTCTCTCTCTCTCTCTCTCTCTCTCTCTCTCTCTCTCTCTCTCTCTCTCTCTCTCTCTCTCTCTCTCTCTCTCTCTCTCTCTCTCTCTCTCACACACACACACACACACACACACACACACACACAAACACTCACACATAGAGCAAAAGGAAAACAATTCTTCAGATATTTATTTTTTTAAAAAAAAAATACAGTCCAATTTTCTGTGCGATTCCCAGGATCTGCCATGTGCTGCTTATCTTCAGAAGATGTTGTCCTTATGTTGACAATCCCTGCAGGCTATCCAAGGCAGCTCCACTTCACATGAATCCTTCATTCTTGTAGCAGCTTCAGATAATGTTCTTCCCAGCGCCTCTATACTCTTCACCTGACTTCTTCGGTGAAGAGTCCAGAGGCCATGCAAGAACACTTCCCATTCTTGTGTGCTTTTGAAATCTCCAAGAATTGCACAATAACAAGGAATGCCTTCAAGAATAGTTGCTGTCGGGGCTGGTAAACACTAGTGTGCCACCCAAAACTTTGTAACACGTCACCTTTGAACACCTGTGCCATAGTTTTGCCATCACTGGGCTGTGGAATGACCATCTGCCAGATCTGAGCTCATGGAAGAAGTCCATCTTCCAAGCAAGAACACACACAGAGGGTGTTGATTTCTCCAAAATTGTGAGCATCCTGAGCTGTGTTGGAGGCTACCACAATCTGAATATTCTTCCAGGTCTTGAGGACTTGAAATCTACTTATGAAGAACTTTTGATAACAGCACTTTATTGATAAGGGACATCCATAATAATCCTTTCATTAATTTTTTTAAAGGAACCAAGATTCCCCCCTCAGCTATACATTAGATTCATGTTTAGCTAGATGTCTTGATTGTTCATTATAGATAGGACTCTGAAACACACATACTGGCTATTTTAATGACTGGGGGGAGGGGAAGCAAGTGTTTTTGTGACTGCTGTCCATCCCTTTTCCTAATGCCCAGTTTCTTCCTTTGTATTATTATTTTTTTAAAAAAAAAAAACACCTCAGTTTTTCAGAATGGTGTTTGCAAAAGGCCAGGCATTCAGAAGAGGCTTTCAAAAAAATAAGAAAGGAAAAAAGCCTCAAGGCAAGAAAAAAAAAAAAACACGAAACCGGGCCATTTGCAGCGCAGAGCCTGCTGTTGATCTCACTAGCCTTGTTGACTTTTTATTATTCCTCTCCTCCAAGTTCTAATGGGCTACGTTGTCATGACAACAAGGATGTGACGTTCCTCAGCTTTCATTCAAAATACAAGAAGCTTCTTTTCTAAAAAAAATAAAAAGGCATTCACCTCGCCACCACTGAAGCTTCGCAGGTTAAATATTTTTGGACATCTCCACCTCCAAACTTTTGAGATGAGTTCCAAATTGGCACCACGAAGCAAAGACCTACCAGAGAACACTAAAATAAATAGCACTCTGCTGTGAAGGGGAGATCCTTAAGATATGGAGAGCCCGTTCATTTTTTGAAAATGTATTGCTCTAAAGTTGCTTGGGATGGGGGTTCCCATAATTCCTTCGCCATGTTGGCTAAAGATGGTAGAAATGAGAATATTTAAAGGTGCATCGTTGCTTATTTCTGCTCAAAAAACCATATCCACTTGTCAAGCACGCCAACGCACCCCGTTCCATTTTACAGACAACTAATTGAGAACCAGCTTGGTCTAGTTGTTAAGACAGCAGCCTAAAAAGCAGGAGACTGTGAGATTTAGTCCCACCTTAAGCATGAAAGCCAACTGGGTGAGTATCACCAATCACCAAAAGACAGTGAGAGTTCTAGTTCTGCCTTAGGCACAAAAGTCGATTGGTTGACACTGGGCCAATCACCAGGAGACTATGAATTCTAGTCCCACCTTAAGCATGAAAGCCAGTTGGATGATTTTGGGCCAATCACCAGGAGACTGTGAGTTCTAGTCCCACCTCAGGCACAAAAGTCAGTTGGTTGACACTGGGCCAATCACCAGGAGACTATGAGTTCTAATCCCACCTTAGGCACGAAAACCAGCTGGGTGACTTTGGGACAATCATCAGGAGACAGTGAGTTCTAGTACCACCTTAGGCATGAAAGCTGCTGGGTGACTTTGGGCCGGTCCCTTTCTCTCCGTCCAATCCACCTCACAAGGTTGCTGTTTATGGAGAAAATAGGAGGAGGGAGGTGCATTGGCTATGACCATCACCTTGAGCTCTTCGTAAAAATAACGATGGGATATAAATAGATAAATATCCCGTGAGTAGTTCCCGCTGATAGCTCCATCACTACAAGAAACTTAAGTAGAGAATAAAGGTGGTCATCCAACCTGCAATTTCCCCCCCCCATCCCACTCTTCTCAATGTATTTAGTCTCCTTTCCATCTGGTATCCTCCAGCAGCTCTCCCCATTTATCTAATTTCCTGATTAAATGCATATTTTGGCCATCTTCCAAGCTATTAAGATGAATTTCTTTCTTTCTTTTTCCTTAGCAGTAATAAGCTAATGGAACCATTAGCTCCGTATTATCTTAGCTTCCGAAGTTAAGCATCAGCTTGTGACAGATTGTGACAAGCCATGCGACTGATGGAGAAGCAGCACGAAACAGAAAAGGTTGGCAGACCCATCAAAGCAACGGATTTTGTTTTTCTCCCATCTCCTACGTAAAGCATATTAGGGTCTACTGAAGGAAGGCGCCCTGGTCTGGCCCACCTATGGATTCCATACCTGGGAACAGAAAAGAATGAACTCTTGATTAAGAGGAGGACCTGTTACTCCTCATCAGAATGTCAACGCTGCTAACATCGGATGTTTTGCATTGACAACAGATGGAAATGTAGCCATCTTTTCCCCTTTTGCTTTTAGAGTTATATGATGCTGGGGGGGGGGTTATGAATGAGAGTCTAGCTAGACATAACAACACTAAACTTAGCGTGAGAATCAAGGTTATTGCGCCCAGAGCTGATAAAGAATTGGTGGGCTGGAGAACTGGAGAAGAAGCCGGCCTTCAAGCTAATTGGGGAATGTGATTTATGACTGTTAATGGAGGAGGGAATTGTGCTTTGATGCTATGCACCCAGGGGAGGGGAAATCAGTTTTTGGCTTCGATTATGTAGTGCCGATATTATGCTACTCGAATAAAAGATTTTTTTAAGGTAAACAATGCCTCGAAGTTCTTTTGAAGAGTTTCATCTGTCGGAACCATGACACAAAGACTGGGTCATAAGTAAAGCATCCTTCAAGATCAGTGAGGGAGAGGATGTTCTCAGATTTGATAGTCTATATCTGCCAAGTCCCTCCTGGCAAGTCAAGGAAGCAAAAACTATACAGATTTCAAGCAGGTGTCTTCATGCAAGAATGAGGAATGTGCTGTAGAATCTTAGAAACCCAGATTCCACGTGGAGGTTGCAGAATGTATAGTACAAACCCTTGACATGAGAATTAAAAAAAGAAAGCCTGTTCAATTCTATACTGATAGGACCATACCTTGACAATTGCACTGAGTTCCAGACAGAACACCATATTTTAAGAAGGACACTGAATAATTGGAGGTAGTCCAGAGGAAAACCTCAAAGTGATGAAGGCCTGGAAGGAAAGAACTTCAGAAAATGATTTTCCAAACTGTCTTATCAGTTTGGGATAGTCTTTAGCTCAGAAAGGCCATAACCAGGTGCCCATTTTGGCTAATAGAGGTTTATAGACCTAGACATTTGAGAAAATAAATGTATGCATGTTTTTCGGGGGAAAAAGTCTTATTAAACTATCAACTTCAAAGGCCAATACGACTGAAACAAATCTGCTCATAATGTAGAAACTGGACAGACTTGTGAACATAGACCAGAAATAGAACATTATATGCCTTTGGAAGAGTGCATCCTAAATTATTGGAAACTATAAGGTAATTCCTTATATTTGACATTAGCCATAACGTGAATAGTGCAGAGGTGGTAATAGATAGATATTTCAGGACAAAAGCAGTACCCCAGTCAATATCCTCTTTTAAAGCCTCAGATAACTTGCCTTATAGCCTCATAAATCTCTTTTTTTGTAATTTGATTATGCAGGATCAGTGTGTTCTCCTTTATTAAATGCCTTAGCTGTGAGAGGCAAGTTTGACTTTCCAAAACGAAAGCAGTGTGCAAACCGCATTGTATATCTCATGGGTGCTTGTAATAATTACTCCGATTTAATACCTACTAAAGCGATAACTGTAGCAATAATTCCCAGAGATGGCTGAAGCTCAAGTTACAAATGTGTCAGGCAAATCTTAATTATGTTAGGCTTTCAGATGTTTGAATGCACTTCTTTGCATAAACATGGTAATTCACTGGCCATTACCAAGTAGGGAAAAACAGGCTTTAACAAAAAAATTAAATATATGGCAGACACAGCCCTGTCAAACACAATAGTGCAGACATGTCAAATTTGCGATGGCAGTTTGACACCCCTGCGATAGTAGGTTGTCGTTTTTTTTGCTTTAGACAATGGGAAGTGTAAGGCCAAAGGACTAAGAATGACATGTGGAGTTTCTTTATTGTTGCTCACCTATAGACAGAATCTTGCCAGTTTGAAGCACAAATCTGCAGGACTATTAGATATATTCTGTGAGTTGCAAGGGAGGATCCGTCTCTGCCGTTTTCCTGCTTACATTCTAAGCACCATTGTTTAATTGCTCTCTGGGAAGGAGCCCTTCCTTCCTGCAACTCCAGGCTACAGAAAATTCTTGGCCCCTTTATCATCCTTGTGGGATGCAGGAGGACTTTCTCACTTGTATGAGAGAAAGTCTCGTTCTCCCCAATTTTCTGAAGAAGACGTTTCATGTTTGGGAGATGCTCAACTTCACACATCTACCTTCCTTCAAGGAACTCTTCAACCTCAAAACCCTTCACACACACACAAAAAAAGCTTACCATTTCAGCTCTACCTGTTGCAGCGTGACATCACCTACTGTTGGTTCAGGAGCTAAAGAAATTAAAAGAGTGCCTTTCCAGTTGTAAAACCCTGCCCCTCCCTGTTTTGTTCCAGTGTTTCTCAACCTTGACAATTTTAAGGCATGTGGACTTCAACTCCCAGAATTCCACAGCCAGCATTTCTGGCTGTGGAATTCTGGGAGTTGAAGTCCACATGCCTTAAAATTGTCAAGGTTGAAAAACATTGGTAGTCCCTTTCAGAAAGGGACTATGTGACAATGCCAACAGGTGAAGTATGGGAAAAGCTGGGTTTAAACAAAATAATAATAACAGAATTGGAAGGGACCTTGGAGATCTTCTAGTCCAACCCCCTGCTCAAGCAGGAGACCCTATACCATTTCAGACAAATGGTTGTCCAGTCTCTTCTTAAAAGCCTCCAGTGATGGAGCACCCACAACGTCTGAAGGCAAGCTGTTGCATTGGTTAATTGTACTCACTGTTAGGAATCCTTAGTTCTAGGTTGCTTCTCTCCTTGATTAGTTTCCATCCATTGCTTCTTATGTTCCCTCCTGGTGCTTTGGAAAATAGGTTGATCCCCTCTTCTTTGTGGTAGCCCCTCAAATACTGGAATGCTGCTATCATGTCACCCCTAGTTCCTTCTTTTCATTAAAGTAGGCATACCCAATTCCTGCAACCGTTCTTCATATGTTTTAGCCTCCACTCCCCTAATCATCTTTGTTGCTCTTCTCTGCACTCTTTCCAGAGTCTCAACATCTTTTTTTTATATTGTGGTGACCAACACTGGATGAGGCATTCCTGAATTATCTGAAATTACTGGGCTGAATTCACATTATGACAGGTCAGATGAAAAAGCTGGCATGCAGCTCATCCACGATTAGCAGTAATAGTAAGCACATGATTTATATTGAACCATTAGTGAGCGTATTACCACAGGCACCGCACAAACTCCACTACCTCATATGCAAATTAAAATACAGTATGCAATTAAAGTCAAATTATTCCTCTTTATAACAACATAGCAACAAGCCTAATTTCATAAACTAAAATCTAACTGGCACAATAAACATGACTAGATCCCACAGAATACTTATGCAAATACAAACCGGCAACCAACATATTATGCATAATTCATTCCTGATTTTTTTTTCTCTTTCCAGTAGCTTCAATCAGATAATGAAAGACAAGCTATGGATCCTGCCAGATCATCATAAAATAATGATGGGCTTTCCTGTGCAGCAAGGAATAAAATCACACAGCTTTTACCTCTGTTATTAATGAAGATTTGGCTCAGACTACCACCCAGAGTTATCCTTATTGGTAGGCTCTCCCAAAAGTTAAATTTTTCCCTAGTCTTCCATTGGACCAGAGCATTTGAATGCACCTTGTCAGTGTGTGCATATATACACATGCTCAAAACATAGCTGTGGCAGTAAAACATATGGGGAAAATAGTGTGTTCACACAGATCGCATCCGCATGAAATTATTTGATTATTTAAGCATTTTTTTCCAGCTTGTATTTCCAGTAAGATCAAAAAAGGAGAATATGTGCAGCTCAGGGTTGAAATGAGGGGTCCTTGGTGCTCTCTGAGCTTGGTGGTTTTCTTGCAGACGTTTCATGACCAAACTAGGTAACCACATCTGGCCACACTGACAGGACACTCTTAACTAACAGCAAACCTTACTCTTTACTAGCACTGATGATGTTACTTAGTTTGGGTAATGAAACATCTGAAAGAAAACAGCCAAGCTCAAAAGAGCACGGAAGACTCCACAGTCCTTCTCTTTCTCTTCCTCCTCCCCTTTTCCTTCTCCTCCACTCCGCAAACCCCACAGCCTTCCAGCCCTGATGATGTTCCCTTGTTGGGTAATGAAATATCTGCAAGAAAACAAGCAAGTCAGAGAGCATGAAGGACCCCACAGTTAAACAAAACATCTACCAGATTTCAGAGGTACAAATTAGCAACAAAAGGTGAAGAAGAGCAGCACCGTAAATGATACACAGGCCCAGCCTCAAGCCAAAGGTGAACAGGTAAAATTTTCTGCTACACCAGGAGTGAATTAACCCACAATCCACGGAGTCACAACCCAAATAAAAAGGTCCTGGATACAGACAACCCACAAATCTACGATAAATGCAACAAGACGACTCAACAACTCAGCTGAGGTAGCTTCTAGATTTACAACTGAGAGAGAGAGTTAGGTGACGGGCCAGAGTTAAAAGGCTGAGGCACCCCACCTCCTTTGTAACTCTTGAATTCCATAGTTTGAACAGGAAAGGAAGGGATGGTTAATTAGCAACTACAGTGCTGAGTGTACAAGTTACGGCTAAGCTCCGTTCTGAAGATACACACACTGGGCTTCAATTAACAAAATAGATTCCGAGAAATTGGAGCAGGCTCAGAAAAGAATAATGAGGATGATCGGGGAAGTGGAAATTGTTCTTTGTAGGGTACTTTTAATTTCGAGAACGTTGTGGGGGAAAATGGACATCGCTTTTTAAATCCCTTTAAAGAGAAACCACGTTGCACAAGATTAAAACTGCTCTCCATCATTCCGGCATGCAGAAGATGAAATAATGAGTTTAAGTTACAGAATGGATTGTATGATGGGGGAAGGAGAAGGGTATGATCATGGGGAACGACTGCCTGGTGGTGATGGACTTCCTTTCACGGGGTGTGTTCCAGAAAAAGATCTTGAATTTGGATCCCAACCATGAGCAAAAGGTTGAAGTCAACCTTTTCAGCATCTCCTTCCACTTGGGGTCCTTGGTGCTCTCTGAGCTTGGTGGTTTTCTTGCAGACATTTCATTACCCAACTAGGGAACATCATCAGTGCTAGAAGAGATAATAAACAGAGAGCAAACCCCACTCCCTTCTAGATGCTGAAAAGGTTGACTTTTGCTCATGGTAAGGATCCAAATCCAAAGTCCTTCTCCTTCTCCTCCTCCTCCTCCTCTCCACAAACCCCATTCCCTTCTAGCACTGATGATGTTACCTAGTTTGGTAATGAAACATCTGCAAGAAGACCACCAAGCTCAGAGAGCACCAAACACCCCTGTAGTTCAATTCTGAACTACAGATAGTCACTTCTATAAGCAGTTCTCTGAGTTTATATTGGGATCAGGGGCAAAAATCTTTCCAAGATTTCCACAAGCAAGGATGCTCTCTTAAAACCACAGTTCTTTTGACTGTTATTTTTCCTTTAAAGTGCAGATGGACATCTGGACTTGGACTAGAATGAATAGAGAGGGGTGATGTCCTTTTTCTCCAAACCAACATTCTCCCCAGTTTACCAATCTTGGTTTGTACAAAGGAGAAATCAGCTCTTTCTGTTCCCCAATCTGTCTCAGCTTCAGATAACATGTTCAGATGATCATCTATCGCAGTGTTTCCCAAACTTGACAATTTTAAGGCATGTGGACTTCAACTCCCAGAATTCCACAGCCAGCAACGCCTTAAAATTGTCAAGTTTGGGAAACACTGATCTATCGGCCTGGTTTTCTGTTCTGCTCCTGTCTGATGCCTTTTACCTCTTGATTTTCACGTTATAATTTAAACTGCACAAACTGCCACCCAGAAAAATCTATTTTATGAGACACCAAACAATATCAATATTTGTTTGCAAATCGCCTACATTCAAACATAGTCAGGGCAAAGAGATAGCTGATACCTCGGTGCGGCATTCTTTGTGCAGAGCAAGATCTGCAGACGTTTATTTTTGTTTTATGAACAAAATAACACGGTTCTTGGACATTATCTGCCTGGGCCTGAACAAAGTCTTCAAATCTCTCTTTCGCAGGCTATAAAATTGATTTCAGGAAAAAGAGTGTCATGAGCTAGATCAGGCCAAACGGTCATATACTCTTAACCTACAGTTCAAGAAATACTCAGTCATTTTCAAAACTGGGCATGGTAATCTCATCTCAAAGAAGTGCAGATTTTTTTCTCCCGCTCATTTTCATTCAGCCTCAGCCATGACATCGAACCTAATTTCAAGCCGAAAATCAAGGGGACAAGAGATTTCAAATAACCACCTTTTGGATTCCGATCACGTCACAGTGCTAAGCCCAAAGCCGCTCTGAGCTTTGGACTGGGGAGCCGGAGACTCCCTCCACCTCCCAAAATCCATAATGGAATCGGAAAGCACACTGAGATTGGTTTCCTTTCAACGCAACGAGCTTTGGATAAAACTAAAACAAGGACGCTCAAATCACGTAAGTGAATTATTTTGTCTGTCCCTATAGGTTGCGGGTGGCATCAAGACAGGAATCAGCCCAGAATCATTACGTTCCACAAATGTTTCAAATCCAAGCCCTCTTGAATTCCATTAAGAAAGACTCTTTCTAGAGTCTCCACATCTTTTTTTACATCTTATCTGAAAAGCCTTGCCAGAGAAACATTTCATGGAGGTAAAAGCCTTGTCTTGTGAAATGATTCACATACATGTCTTAAAAAGGAAAACAAATGGCAGGGATTGAGAATCAGAAGGCAACCCCCCCCCCCATGTTTGCACAGAGCGCTAATTAAATTCATTTTCCCCCAAAGACTCCGATCCCTTCTCCTTTGATCTCTGTAGATTAATAATGAGAGGCCACAATGGAGAATTCAAGAATTGGGCAAAAGTTTGTTTGAAAGGGTGCATTAAATAGGTAACAGAGACTCTACTGAATAAATTGGTTTTCAGTGGTTTATTATACAAACTGAAGATTGATTCACCTCTTTTTAAATAAGGACTCGCTCAGTATAATGAAGCCACTGTCTAGGCATAGTTTGAGTTAGAGAGAAAAGCACTCTGTATCCATGGCATTCTGTAACCCTACAAAGTCTGTCTGTCTGTCTGTCTGTCTGTCTGTCTGTCTCTCTCTCTCTCTCTCTCTCTCTCTCTCTCTCTCACACACACACACACACACACACACTGCCCCTGAGGCTTGATGGAGGTTGGGACTGGAACTCAGACCACATCAACTGACATTCTGAAGGTGGAAAATTTGGTCCTGGGTTTGTCTGTATGGAAGAACCAAATCTCTTAAGAAGAATTCTTTGGTTATTTAGAACTTGTATGGGAAGTCCTAACCCATCACAAAATCTCAGAAGCAGAAGCGAGATTGGGAATTCAGAAAAATGAAATTAACCAGTGGAACAACCTGCCTCCAGAAGTTGTGAATGCACCAACACTGGAGGTTTTTAAGAAGAGATTAGACAACCATTTGTCTGAAATGGGATAGTGTTTCCAGCCTGAACAGAGGGTGGGACTAGACCAGTGATTCTCAACCTTTCTAATGCCGTGACCCCATAATACAGTTCCCCATGTTGTGGTGACCCCCAAGTGGGTGTGGCCACCAATAAGAGGGAGTAGGACAGCTAGGGAAAAAAATGGCGGACAGCATGGTTTGGCGACCCCCGTGAAATGGTCATTCGACCCCAAATGGGGTCCCAACCCACAGGTTGAGAACCACTGGACTAGACTAATTTTTCTTCTTCCTTTCGCTAAATGAGAGCATCTTCGTTCGAGAGGTAGCGTCTTGCTCTAACTCACTTCAGTGTGCAGGAATGGCTCAGTCCCTCTTCAATTTATTGACAATAATTACCATGGAAGATCAAATCAAAGCCTACTTAAGCCAGCCAACTGTTGGCGCTTGCAACTGGCCCAACGCCTTTTGTTCGCTGACATTTCATGGAGATTGATTATGCCCACTGTCAGTTCCAAGCTTCCTGTTTCCAAAACTCATGTCCCTCAACTTTGAAATATGAATTATGGCAGATCCGTAATGCTCATCTCTGGAACATATTCTAGCCGATATGTGAAGCTGTGGAAGGCAGCAACTTTTCTCTTCTGGAGGAAATTCAAGATCTCCTAGCAACTGATGATCTTGCACAGTTTGGGCAATGAAACATCTGCAAGAAAACAACTCAGCTCCAGGAGCACCAAGGATCCCTCATTTCAACTCAGAGTAAAAAGTATTCAAGGAATGTTCCTTATAGTTGTAAGACAGAGTAACTCCATCTTAAAAGCTGGTCTGGGGTTTCTCTCCGCCCCGTCTTACCGCAAACAAGCAAAAATGGAATTATTTTGAGTGGGTTTTGGGGGGGATGGCGTTGCTTCTTTCTCTTCCCTTCGCAGCTCAACCTTGTTTGAACTGCTTGAGCAGGGGGGCTGGATTAGAAAATCTTCAAGGTCCGTTCCAACTCTGTTATTCTGTTAGTTCCTTCTTCCCTCCCTCCTTCTCAAAACTGTACCTACATTCCCCCCCCCCCGCCGCATTAATAGACGTGCCTTGATATAAAAGAAGAGAGGAGACAAGAATTGTTGCTCGACAGTTTTTTTCCTCTTGGCAGTAAGGCTTTAGGTTTATCTCCAGATATAAAAGTCACATCGTCAGGCTTAACAACACCTTAAAGCTTATGGAAAAACCATGTGGATTTGCTGCCCAGCCGTAATAATTTGCCTTATTCTTCCATCCTTCATCTGTTGGTGCTAAAAGAGACAGGGTCTTCTTCCTCTGCATGCCTCCAAGCCAGTGGTTCTCAACCTGTGGGTCGGGACCCCATTTGGGGTCGAACGACCATTTCACGGGGGTCGCCAAACAACGCAGTCCGCCATTTTTTTCCCCTTTTCCTTAGCTGTGCTACTCCCTTTTATTCTATTGGCTTTTGAAAGCCAATAGAATAGACTCTCTGGAATAGAGTCTAATTCTATTGGCTTTCAAAAGCCAATAGGAATTGTCCAGGCTGTCTCTGTCCTGCTGAGTCCGCCAAAAGTCCCATTCTGCAAACGGTGCTGCACAGTTGAGTAGTCCTCGACTTACAACCGGTTGAGTAGTCCTCGACTTACGACTGGTTGGGAGTCGTGGCATTAAAAAGGTTGAGAACCACTGCTCCAAGCCAAGGAGCCTTGGAAAAGTTCGCCAAACATTTTGCAGTCAATGTGTAGGGAAAAAAAACAATCCTCACCAGGATACAAGAACAGACTGGACAACCGTTTGTCTGAATAAGGTCTCTTGCTTGACCAGGGGATTGGACTAGAAGACCTCTAAGGTCCCTCACAACTCAGTTATACTGTTACTGTTTCAACCAGCATCTGAAATCAGTGACTTCAGAGGCACGTGGTTGGGATTTAGCTTCTAAATGGCCAATTTAGTAAAGTGACTTTTTTTTCCCCTATAGCTGGTTAGCTGCAGTTGCAGGATTCAATTTCCACATTAGCTGTGTGTGGTTTTTTTTTTTTTAAACCTTTTGAATTGCTATTTTAAATGTGTATTTTTGGAACGTTCTTCTTACAATGAACACGCTCCTCTGTTTAATCTACCCTAATATGCCTCCTTTTAATTTAATTACATTTATTCAATTTATAGAACTACCTAATGGAAATTACTCAAGTCATTAAAAAAACAACAGGATATTATTCCATTTCTCGAGGTCTCCAAACCTAAAGAAAATGAACTTCCGTTATGCATATTAGCCTGGGAGATACAGGCTGGGTCAGTTCACGTCAGAATTGGCAAACAACCTAGCTGAGATCATTTTCTAGTTTAGTTTTGAGAATGGAAGAACATCTGGGCACCTAGTTTCTTCTATGAATGAAGGTGACTATACATGTCGCAGTTGCAACCTAGAACTAAGGAGAAACTTCCTGACAGTGAGAACAATTAACCAGTGGAACAACCTGCCTCCAGAAGCAGTGAATGCTCCAACACTGGAAGTTTTTAAGAAGAGACTGGACAGCCATTTGTCCGAAATGGTATAGGGTTTCCTGCCTGAGCAGGGGGTTGGACTAGAAGACCTCCAAGGTCTCTTCCAACTGTTGTTGTTGTTGTTGTTATTATTATTATTATTATTACAATCTGGGTTGGGTTGGTCGCCGGGACAAGAGCTCATGGTGGAGAACTTCCCTCTAGCAGAGTGTGTGCTTTTTGTCTAGTGCTACACGCAGAACAGCCCAAGGCACACACACTGCTAGAGAGAAGTTCCCTGAAGCTGGGCTCAAGTGTGAGTCCAAAAACCCGGCAGATAAAACCTTTGATCCCGGTGACAACCCAGATTGAAAAAAAACTTGAATTAGAAGGTCTTAGTATCCAATCTGGGTTGGATAAAAACAGCAAAAAAAAAAAGGATAAATCAGAAATAGAAAAAGGTTTAAAAAAATGCTACTGCGCCGATGTATCCTGCTGGATTTTACCTGAAAATATTTGGGTATCTGACAAAGACGGCGAGTAAAATGTGCGGCAGCGATTGTACTTAATTGTTCATGGAAGTTTTAGGCAGCGGCAGGTGTACTCAATTAACATTCTATTTAAAAAAACCTTGAACTTCAAGTAAGCTATCAGCCTTGCCTAGTGTGAATGAAAGGTTTTAATTGATAGTTGCAGCCAAGCTAGGTTAACTGCTTTAATAACATTCTGCCTCTCCAGAGAATGCCAACTCAATTTCATCAATATCAAGAGCCTAGCCAGAAAAAAAAAGTTTTAAAGTTGAAAGAAGTTGTTGAAGAGAAAGAAGTGAGATTTCTAAATCAGAAAACATCTGCTGGGGGATAGTCCAATTTTTTTAAAACAATAATAATAATAACAGTGCCATTCTGCTTCTCGGCCATTGTGTAGTGAGATAAGTGGAATTTGGAAACCTATCCCAGTTCTGGAAAGGAAAGCATTTGTTCAGCAATAAAGCATCTCTCTGCATACATAAGTCTTTGGGATTAAGATGAAGAAGGCCATTAATTATTGCAATTGCTGCTGTTAAGGAGATATATGCAAATGTCCCATATATTTTTCAATCTTAGCAAATGGAGATTTTCCTGTCTACCCCACCTTCCGTTCTGTATATCCCGAGGACATCAGGAGGAGATTCCTTCTCAGCCAAGTAGGATGGGAAAATGTGGAATAGAAACCCATCTGTAGGAGGAGGAGGAGCAGCAGCAGCAGCAGAACTGGGGGCAGAAGTAAAAGAGGCATAAGCCTCGAATCTCTGCGTAACCACAAATGAACTTTGCTTGAATTCCATTGGACCTTATCTAACACCAAGCAGGTGCTATTAGTGGAGAAGATTCCTATGCATAGGCTGTTTAGTAATAAATCAGTTTCAATGGACCTTCACGTGTGGTCTTTCATGCCTAACAAGATGGGAACAAAAAGAAGGAAGGAAGGAAGGGAGGGAGGGAGGGAGGGAGGGAGGGAGGGAAGGAGGGAGGGAGGGAAAGAGATGGGGAATGAGAGGAAGGAGTTGGGTAGGAGGAGTGGCAGAACCTGGGAGCGGAGTCAAAAGAGAGATCAGCCTAGAATCCCTACATAAGCAGAAGTGAAATAAGTGTTAGTTAGTTAGAGCTGATTAACTAATCAGTTTAATTGGACTTCACATTTGGCCCTGGTCTTTCACACCCGAAACCATCACTCCCATAGTAGCATATTCTCACTCCCCCTCCCACAGTCCAGGGACCTCAAAAATGCCCCCCAAGAGAAATTGAAGAAAGTGTCAGCTCTCCAGAACTCATTTGCCAACGCCCTAGTCTCTTTTTTGGGAAAAGAGAGACCTTTCAACCAACGCAATGCCAATCTCGGTACCAGACGATTCCTGTTGGGTTTTTCTTTTACAGATATTCTCTTGGGAGTCGAAGAAGCGAAGCTGAATTCTTTGGCATGGTCTCCGTCGAGATGAGCCCTCTTGAGAAGAAGGCTTTGAAGAATAGCATGGTAAGAATTTACAGTTGGGGGAAGTGCACCCCTTCTGAAGGAGAGGCAGGCCTCGGATGTTAGCATGATGTACCCCCAAATTAGCCTGAACATCCAGAGTTTGGTTGGCCTTCGTAAAATGCTGATTCTAACTATTGATTCTGTAGTGTTTCTCCCCGGAATAGAGGTCATGAACAAGGTTGTCCCTTTCTTATCTTTCCTTTATTTATAGGCTGTCAAGGTATCGCTTTTTTCAATCTGTAATTAGGAGAGCCAGAGTGCAGCATAGAACATCTTGGCTTCATCCAGCCAAAGACATCAATTGAGAAAGCATTTGATCTACTGCAAGAACATGGATTAGAGGGAGGGGGGGGGTTAAGGTTTCTGCTGAATCACTTCACATGGAACCACTCAGCCTTGAAAAGATGAGGAAATGGCAAAAATGTGGACTTTTTTTTTCAAGGTTCCTACAATCAAAAATAGTAGGGCAGAGAGGATCTGGAAAAGATCTCCTATCTGAAGTGTCCAGGAAGGAAGTCATGGCATTGCCAGGTTGTGATCTAAGCTGTGCCCCTTTTGTACTTACGTTGTGAATCCACACAAGTGGGAAAAGGGGGGAGGGAAGATGGTTTCACTTTGACAAACGTCTCAGATCCCACAGTGGGTCTCCAAGCACCATTCTAACTGGACCCAGTCTAGACCACACCAAAAGGGAGCATTAATATCAATGATAGTTGAATGAAAAGAACCTTTCGGAATATTTTTCAGTATTTGCTTTTTTGTGCTGTCACAAAGCAACCACAATCAGGCTTGTAAACAGATAATCCTTGTGTGCGATACGCAGATAAAATTATCAGGAGATAAATGCATAAACATGGATTTAGAATTCGAAAACAGGTGTGATTGTTATTCATGTTTTTAGCAAAGGAAGATTGAATTAATCATCGTTGTCATGGTACAAAGACAAAAGCTGTCTACTTCTAGCTGCATGTAACTTGGTGAGATAATGTTGTGGTGCCCCTGTGTGACCTTCATGCATTACTCATTAATTCGCCACCCGTGGCCATGCACGGGCTTCAAAGTTCTTCATTTCCTTCTTTATTTATAACCTGCCTTTATTATTTTTACAAATAATTCAAGATGGAGAACATATTCAACACACCTTCCTCCTTCCATTTTCTCCACAACAACAACCCTATTGGGGGGGGGGCTAGGAGACAGAGACTGGCCCAAAGTCACCCAGCCAGCTTTCATGCTTAAATTGGGGCTGGAACTCACCATCTCCTGGTGATTGGCCCAACGTCACCCAGCTGGTTTTCATGCCTAAGGCAAGACTAGAACTCACAGTCTCCTGGTGATTGACCCAAAGTTGCTCAGCTAGATTTCATGTAAGGTAGAACCAGAAATCACCATCTCCTGGATAACCCAGCCAGCATTCATGGCTAAGACAGAGCTAGAGTTCATAGTCTCCTAGTGATTGGCTCAAGTCACCCAGCTGCCTTTCATGGCTAAGGAAGAACTAGAACTCACCATTTCTTAATGATTGGACAAAGTCACCCAGCTGGCTTTCATGCCTAAAGTGGGACTAGAACTCACCATCTCTGGCTTTCTAGCCTGGTGCCTTTCTAGCCTGGTGCTAGACCAGTGTTTCTCAACCTTGACAATTTTAAGGCATGTGGACTTCAACTCCCAGAATTCCACAGCCAGCGTTGCTGGCTGTGGAATTCTGGGAGTTGAAGTCCACATGCCTTAAAATTGTCAAGGTTGAGAAACACTGTGCTAGACCAAAGTAATAATTTACCTAGTGTTTTTCAACTTGCTCAAGTCAATATTCCAGCCACGCACTATTTTTAAGCCCTTCTTCTCCAGTAGCGGCTTATCATATTCCAAATTTCATTTTAATACCCAAGTGCCCAGACCTTGAATGAACTTCTTTTTGTTGTGTTGTGAACCGGCAGTGACATTATATATTGTTGCCTCTCTGATATTAGTCAAATTATGGCTTGTGAGTCACAAGAGGAGAGAGATTTACAGTAATGAAATTTGCCTTGATTGCCCTTAAAATACTTTCAAGGTGCCCAAGCTGTTGGTTCAAAATGATGGGACTCTCTTCCAAGGGAGAAGACCACGGAGAACTTACAGAGCAGAAAAAGGAGGTTAATATTGAAAAGGTGCATACATAATAATGAAAGCTACTAATATGTGCTGGGTTCCAAAATTCCAAAGTGCATAAATGTAGCTTCTTGATGTTGGCAAGAGAGAAATCAAAGTCAGAATTCTGAAGAGCTTACAAAGAAAAAGGGCGGGGGTTGATATATTACAAAATGGCTCTTCATGAGCCTCCTGGAAAAGTAGAGGCAAATTTTGAAGGTCCACAGAGAAGATTACGGGGACTTGGTCCTGGCCAGTCAAAATCATTGGTTGATTACAGGGGACAGAATTGCCCTGGGTCAATCATTCAGATGTATATGTTCCACCTAGTGTCTGGAGGCTAAATCGTATGTCAAATGGTTGAGGGAACTAGGTATGTCTATTGAAAAGAAGGAATAGCGGGGACATGATAACCGTCTCCCAGTACTTGAGGGGCTGTCATAAAGAAGAGGGGATTGATTTATTCGCTAGGGCACCAGAGGGCAGGACAAGAAATAACAAGTGAAAGCTTGTCAAAGAGAGATCAGACACAGAAATAAGAAGAAATTTTCTGACAGGGAGAGCAATTAATCAATGGAATCACTTGCCTCCTGAAGTTGTGGGTGCTCCATCATTGGAAGCTTTCAAAATTAGATTGGGCAATCATTGGACTGGGATGGTATGAAACTCCTGCCTTGAGCTGGGGGTTGGACTAGAAGACCTCCAAGGTCTCTTCCAGCCCTACTGTATGTTTCTATATTCTATGTTTTAATGCCTAGCTCTTATTTATTTATTTATGAGACTTATATACCGCTTTAAGTGCAAGGACTCTCTAAGCAGTGTACACCAGTAAGCAATGTATATATATATATATATTTACATTGCCCCCAACAATCTGGGTCCTCATTTTACCTACCCCGGAAGGATGGAAGGCTGAGTCAACCTTGAGCCGGTGAGATTTGAACCGCTGACCTGCTGAACACAGTCAGCTAAAGTGGCCTGCAGTACTGCACTCTAACTGCTGCGCCACCTCGGCTTATGGTGGTCTATCAGCATAATAAAGATTTGATTTGATAGTGTATTGATCCTGGTGCCCACTTTTTGCCCTCATGTTGATACCTAAGCTGTTTGCAGAACCACCAATAAAATCCATTCACTCTTTGGTTAATTTCTCAGCTACTCTTAAGAAGGACCAACTTTCTGGTGAAGACAGCCATGGGAGAGGGAACAATTTGAGATCAAAAATCTCAGTTCTTTGACTCTCTTCAACACAGGTCAACACATACTTGTGCTACATTAGAATAAAAGAATAGAATAGAGCTGGAAGGGATCTTGGAGGTTTTCTAGTCCAGACCTCTGTTCAAGCAGGAGAACCTATACCATCTCAGACAGGTGAATGTCCAGTCTCTTCTTAAAAATCTCCAGTGATGGAGCGCCCATGATTTCTGCGGATAAGCTGTTCCACTGGTTGATTGTCCTCACTGTCCAGAAGTTTCTCCTTAATTCCAGGTTGTTTCTCTCTTTAGTCAGTTTCCAACCATTGTTTCTTGCCCTTCCCTCTGGTGCTTTGGTGAACAACCTGGCCCCCTCTGCCTTGTGGCAGCCCCTCAGATACTGGAACACTGCTATCATTTCTCCCCTATTTCTTCTTTTTTTAGACTAGCCATACTCAAGTCCTGCAGCCATTCTTCATATGTTTTAGTCTCCAGGCCTTTGATCATCTTAGTTGCTCTTCTCTGAATTTTTTCCAAACTCTCCACAACTTTTTTGTGATATGGTGACCAAAACTGGATGCAGTATTACTAGGTGTTGTCTTACTAGGATTTTATAAAGCAGTACTAATACTTTGCCTTCAGCTGATCAGCCCTGCTGATATGAATTTCTCCAAAGTGGCCCCACACCAATGGACGACACCAAAGCTGTCTGTTTTGTCAAAATTCAGGTGATTTTTTGAAAACTGTATTCCCAAAGATCCTTATTACGTGCCTTTACTGCTATTTCAATGGTCCTCTCTGCTGTTTTATCACTGAGAATTAGCTTTATGGATTTTTACTTTTACGCAGTTTGCAGTTGTTTATAATCACGGGGGTTATTGTGGCGTTTGGGTTGCATGAGAATAAAGTTGGCTTCCGATGTGCACTCAGAAAAACAAATGAGAGATACAGAGATACCGATAATAGAAATAAAATAGACAATGTAAGAATTCTCTTTTGAATTTGTTTTCTGTTTTTCATATTCCACCTAAGGGAAAAAAACGGATCTTGGTCAATACTTCATGAGATCAACCAGAACCAATTGTTGGTTTCATGGCCTATAATCAATCAATAATAAACCCAGGCATCACTCCAATCTCCGATATACAAATTTCCCTGCAGAGAAGTTCAAGCTTAATGGCTGCCACCTGTTTTACAGGTGTACCTGCAGAAGCTCATAAACTCAAGATCTCTTTGCATGCTCGTGGGGTTTCTTAGACACAGCAAAATTAGAAATTAGTAATCAGCTGCGTAACCTGCTTTCATCTCTACTTGTCCAGGCTAAATAAGTTTGGAAGTTTTGCTGGTTTGCTTCCAAAATGCATCATTTAAAGACTTCAGTGTTTCTGCATGATAGGTTCAATTTGGTGTTTAGTTTGGCAATGAATATGCTAGTCAAGGCCTGTAAGGACCATCCTTTCCACCAAATATGAGGGATCAGTCCTGTAATATTTCCATTAGCATCCTAAATATTCTAAAGGCCTCTAAAGGCCTCCATAAAACCATCAGGAACACTGGTTGCTTCATCTTTAAAAAGGCCAACATTATCTACAGGAAATATCCAAATTCTCTCTTTTTTGCACCTTGCTTCTTACACTGAATTGTATCCTGACTTCAGGTCTTCTGGATGTTGTGATGTGATCTGGATTTTAGGAATCAAAATCAATAGAGACTGTTCCAAAGAAGTCAGCAGACTGATGGACAGATGTTTATGTAAAGATGCTATCAGCCAGGAGACACAAGTCCCACTTTGTTCCCTTTTGGTCATGCTTTGGAGGAATTCTAGACGTGGTAAGTCAGCAACATCTCAAATGCCACAGTTCCTATTCTTGACTTGCATCCAGGATCACGTGACGTGTTAATACCACTTTACAAGGCCTTGGTAAGGCCACAGCTGGAATACTGCAGCCAGTTTTGGTTACCACGATATAAAAAAGAAGTTGAGACTCTAGAAAGAGTACAGAGAAGAGCACTAAAGATGATCAGGGGACTGGAGGCTAAAGCATATAAGGAACGGTTGCTGGAATTGGGTTTGTCTAGTTTAATGAAGAGAAGGACGAGGGGGGACAGGATAGCCGTGTTCCAATATCTCAGGGGCTTCACAAAGAAGAGGGAGTCAAGCTATTCTTCAAAGCATCAGAGGGTAGGACAAGAAGCAACAGATGGAAACTAATCAAGGAGAGAAGCAACCTGGAACTAAGGAACTAAGGAACTTTATTATTATTATTATCCCTCAATGGTGGTTCAATAAAAAGCAGGTTGCATCAATAAAAGCGCTCTGCTCATTTATCTTGGCTCCCTTGTTCAAAAGAGAATCAACAGCAATGAACTCAACTATATTTCATGGGAAAAGTAACTAATTTCCTTTGCATTTATACTAAATGCCTGTTCAATAAAGGTGGTCCTCAACTTATGACCACAAATGAGCCCAAAATGTTTGTTGCAATGTGAGACATTCGTTAAGTGAATTTTGCTCCATTTCTTTCTTTCTTGTCATGGCTGTTGGGTGTAATTCTAAAATAACTGGAATATTACCTGAACACCATCGGCCTTGACAAAATCGCCACAACCAATTGCAAAAGGCAGGTCTACAGGTGCATAAAAATTCCAAATCCAGTCTAAACATCTGTCTGACTGTAATAATAATAATAGTCAATCATTGCTCCCTAAGGCAGCATAGCTAAATTTATTCCTAGAAGTGTTACCTTCCATAACTTTAAAGGAATTTCAATTCCCTCATAAAAGCTACATTTATGGATGTTGAAAACTCCTGAAATGTAAACACTAATATACTTTTAGGCACAGGTTGCTTGCAAGAATTGTGATGATTCAACTCTAATGTTTTATAACACAGTGACATTCCATTTGGTGCACATTCAGGCTGAAGAACAGGGCTAAAACATGATCGGTCAGTTGGCTGGTTGATAGATGCTTTCAACTTGAAGAAATATTAACCAATGGCTTTTCCAAATCAGCAAGATAATTTTTCATACCGTAGTTTCATAAGAATGGGGGGGTGACACACTTCAGGGAGCTTGTTTCTCATTTACTTTTACTAGCTTTCCTTTTTAAAAACTCAAGTCAGAGAGGAAAACAACAAATCAGAAATAATCTCTATAGTCTTCTCCTATATGCCACCCTGGGACAGCAGATCCATGCAATCAATCAATCAATCAATCAGAATAGAGTTGGAAGGGACCTTGGAGGTCTTCTAGCCCAACCCCCTGCTCAAAGAGGAGACCCTGTACCACTTCAGACAAATGGTTGTCCAGTCTTTTCTTGAAAGCCTCCAGAGATGAAGCATCCACAACTTCTTGAAGACAAGCTGTTCCACTGGTTAATTGTCCTCACTCAACTTCCTCTCAAATTCTTGGTGCCCAGTTCAACTCAAAGGGAAATAGCCCCTGAGTTTTCTTTAACCAGCTTTATTTAAAGGGAAGGGTAAGTGTTTATAGAACTCTGAGCACATGGACTCCTTTACTTTACAGCTCAACTTATCTCTCGGTTTGTTCAGTTGGAGATTTTTTTTTTTATTCCAGTCTTTTTCCTTCTAGTGAACCAGTGTGCTGGCTGTTGTCTTCCTAGATCATTGAGGAATCTGTAAGTAGCAGGATTTTAAAAATAAAATAAAATTATCTTCCGAATTTTTACCAGGCTGTAAACAGATTGCCACATATCCCTTCAGTCCCAGAGAAATTGGAAGAGCTTCTGAGAAAGCAGCCAACATTGGGCCATTGCTCATTAGAAGCAAAACAATCAAAGCATTGGGGTGACTTGACAAATCTCGTGGTCTCTCTAGCAAAATGTATAACCTTATACCAAATTCTGGCATGGACCCTGTTCTTCCCTTATCTAACCTGTACTGAAAAATGTACAACTACAGGTTCAACCGCGTTTGCTCAGCAGGTCTACCCTGTCAAAATATTGAGAAGTGCTGGCTGATTCTTCCTGCTCAAACTTAACAATGGCGTGTTTCCAATTTCCTGGAGAAGACACATTGTTCTGTTGACACCAGCTTAAAATGTAACACCCAATTATTATCAAGCCATGCTGATATTTCTCTTCGGCTACAGCATAAAATTCCAGTGGCGCTCGGATGCCACACAGCTAATTTAGGTCAAGCCAGCATGCTCCAGTCTTTTTCTTATTTTTCTTTTTTTTTTTTTCCAGCCCTGCCACTGTGCTTCTTCCTTCCTAATGCTCTTCTTGGTTGCCAGCTGCAACTTTTTCCTAAACGTTTGTTTTACAGACACACACAATGTGTTGACACTTCATCTGGATTCCCGGGCACAGCATGCTCCAGAGCAGACATCAAATCTTTTAGAAACGCAGAGTCAATTATGCAGATTCCTCCTTCGCTCTCAGGGTTTCGGATGGAGACTAAAAGCAATGGCGACGCATCCCATCATCGACACTACCACAAAGAGGGGGATTTCCATTGCTAATACAACCCAGTTAAAGTTGTTTGTGTTGACAGAAAGAGGAAAGTTTGTACAGTACATTTTGGCTGAGGAAATTGAAACGGTCTTCCAATGTGCAGAAATTGACACAGCCTGTCAGCAATTTTAATTTGATTTCATATTGCTTTGAGGCTTCCAGAGAAAACTTAGGAGGGATGTTTTTAGATTTGCAAAGTTTGGTTACAGTAACTTTTGCAATAAAAGTAGTTTTATTACTCGTGGCTCTTGCTTGGTCTACCTGGAAGGGCTGAGTGTGAACAGTTGCAGCTTGTCCTAGCCTATCTTCAATCCTAAATGGATCCAGAAGTTCAATTAGGATGTCCAGATCCTTTCGCCATTTTGGGGGCATCATTCTGCATCCAGTTTTGGTCACCACAATATAAAATAGGTGTTGAGACTCTGGAAAAAGTACAGAGAAGAGCAACAAATATGATCAGGGGACTGGAGGCTAAAACATATAAAGAGCGATTTCTGGAATTGTGTGTATCTAGTTTAATGAAGAGAAGGACCAGGGGGGACATGGTAGCAGTTTTCCAATATTTGAGGGGCTGCCCTAAAGAAGAGGGAATCAAGCTATTCTCCAAAGCACCAGAAGGCAGGACAAGAAGCAACAGATGGAAACTAATCAAGGAGAGAACCAACATAGAATTAAGGAGAAATTTCCTGACAGTGAGCCCCCACTTTGACACTATTTCAAAGAAGTGTGTTGTCTCTGGGGTGGGTGGATGGGTTAATAATTTGCTCTGACAATGCGATGTGTTGAGATGGGTATGGATGGCAAATCTCCTGGGAGAACAGCGGCTTTTTTTTTAACAGCTGGAATTTCTGGCAGGACTTTGCCAAAGGCCTGCTGACTGATAATTATTCACAGAAATTCAGAGGTCAAGGAATCGTTAATAATGAGCAAATTCCAGAAAGTCACCATCTGCTTGCAAACAATCTGTGGACAGGAAAAAAAAGAGCTGGCGGGTTGGAAAGAGAGACCTTCCCAAACCTTCAACAAGAGATTATTTCCCTGCTTGAATAATTACCTCCTTGTTACTATTTTTTTTTTAATTTTACCTTTTCCACTTGCAAACCCCTCGACATTTTCCAGTTTACTTGATTAACAACCAACCCCGCCTTGCTTAGGAAGGCAGCAAAACAGCTAAATAACCTTTTCCGTACGGGGTGAACACCGTGCCTTATCAGCTGGCACAGTATAATGCCAGCCAAATATGTTTCTTTATCTTAATGCAGCAGCACCCAGATTCAAATTCCTGGCCCATTACAACTGGTCAGCATAACAGATCCCATTAGGAACAAGAGCTATGCCTGAATCTATCTGATCTGAATAGTTCTAGGGATGTGATCCCGGGTGGTAGAAAGTTGCAGGATACCTTGAAAGATGACCCAGGTTGATTTCTACTTGGACGTAGTTGCTAAAAGGAATTTGAAAGCCATACGCTAATCTTATTCTGATGTGCTTTGCTTAACTCTTCTGTCTTCAAAGCTAGACAATCCTTGAGATCATGATTTAGTCCTGGCTGAATATTTGGCTCGGCTCTTCTCCAAATCCACCTTGGAGAAAAGTCCTTGGGTTTTATTTCAAATGGAAGTCCATTTGAAGGTTTTGATCAGGCTGAATCTCAAAACCTTTGCTCTGGGTTGTTGTGTTTTTTTTAATCCTAGTAGTATCCATCTTTTGGAATGGAGCTTCTAGAAAGCGTTGGAATATTATGGATCAACCAAGTTGCACATGCCTACCCTGTACACAAGTTTGGATCTTCTAGAAACTATTGAAGACAGTTGTTGCAATGTTGTTGAGTATACTTTGGTTGAGGAACTTGCAATAGTGGTATTTTGGTGTAGCGATTAAGGTACTAGCATAGTAACCGAGAGACGTTGAGTTCTAGTTCTGCCTCAGATATGAAAGCCATCAAGGTGACTTTGGGCCAATCACCAGGAAACAATGAGTTCTAGTCCCGCCTTAGGCATGAAAATCAGCTGGGTGACTTTGGGCCAATCACCAGGAGACTGGGAGTTCTAGTCCCACCTTAGCTATGAAAGCCAACTGGGTGACCTTGAACCAGTTATTCTCACCCCAACCCACCTCACAGGGTGGCTTGTTATGAGGAAAATAGGAGAAGGAAAGAATATTAGGTATGTTTGCCACCTTGAGTCACTTATAAAAATAACAGTAGATAGGATAAGAATTCATTAAATAAATAGATCAATAAATTAAACTTAGAATGACTTACATATTTGGTTTTCAAACTTACCATGACTGTTCCCTTGCTTTTGTTTCTTCTTATTGTAAACTGCTAACAGCTTGGGAATTGTGAATGGTTAGGAATGCCAATAAATGCATCAATACATACAGTAAAAATTGTTCAATCCAATTAGATGCCTCTCAAAGTATTTTGGATGCTCCCACCCAGGGACAGAAATGGCTTTTCCCACACTGACTTAAAAATCTGAAGGTACCCCCAGCTAGAATACCTGAATCCAATAAAGTGATTTGCCAAAGTTATTCAAATTATCAAATTCAATTAGATCGGTTTTACGATGACAGAAATCTGAACAGATGTCTAGTGCATTTTCTTCCAAAGAAGCCTAAAGATCTTCATGCTTTCCAGTTGTGTGTACTACAATTGTTTGACTGCTATGTATTCTGACTTTTTCTTTTTTTTCTTCTCTTGGCTTTTTATAGCTTCCCCCATGGGAACCAATCAATGTTTTTTTTTCCCCATTCAGCCTCTACATTTAGAAAGTTTTAAGTTAGCTCCTGAAAAGTTACAAACTGCCATCAACAGCTCACCTCAAAAACTCAGCAGACAGAAATAGATGCTTGTAGCATTTCCCTACCAACTCTATAAATAAGGTATGGATCAAAATGGGAGACGGAACCATTGAATTATGGGTGAAACTTCTGTTGTCCTTGAGTTCAAAGCAAATTCAACCTTACATGCTAATTTGGGAAACGTGTACTTTTGGAACATTTCTGAATAAAAAAAAAAACCGAATTGCTGTTTCCTAAATTAAGAAGTCCTGAGATATCCATGAATAACCAAGAAAATGAACACAAGGATCGTTGAACAAATCCATTCAGAGTTCTCTCTTGAGGCACAAATGACCAGGCTCAAATTATCATTATACAAAGATCCAGAAGTTGGTAAAGCTGAGAGGAAAGAAATAGAAGAAGAGGATGGCCATCAACAAGGTGGGTGGACCTTTTACATCAGCAATGGATGTATTATTGGAAGACCTGAAAGACGAGGTTGGAGACGGTTCCTTCTAGGGAAAAAAAACATATCTATGTAGTCTCTAAGAGTCAACACTAACTTGGCAGATAATCAATCAATCAGTCCAAATCTCATATGCTCCTTGTAGATCATCAATGTTGTCTAGAGCCTGTGTCAACATTCACATTTGTTCCTGGTGCTCTAGGGAGCTTTCAAAACCTTTAGGTCTAGACTTCCAGGGCTGTTACATAGAAGAGGGCATCAACCTATTCTCCAAAGCATCTGAGGACAGAACAAGAAGTAACAGATAGAAATGTATCAAGGAGAGATTCAATCTAGAATTAGGAAGACATTTCCTGACAGGGAGAACAATTCATCAATAGAAAAAGCTTGCCTCCAGAAGCTGTGGGTGCTCCTTCACTGGAGCTTTTTAAGAAGAGATTGAACAGCCATTTGTCTGACATGGTGTAGGGTCACATGCTTGAGTAGCCAGTTGGACTAGAAGACCTCCAACGTCCCTTCCAATCCTATTATTCTATGTTCTAAACTCAAGAACCTGGATTGACTATATAATTCACAAACCATCCTTACTAACCAAGATTTGAGGAGGTAGCCAATAGCCCATTCCTGTGAGCATTTCCTTGGCCTTTTTTTTTTTGGGTGGGAAAACTGCTCTCTCCCCACAACTTTCACTATTTGAAAACTCAGGAAAGAGGTTGAAAAGGAGTCACACAAAAGGAAGCCATGATCCAATCATGATTCCAAGATTCCAGCGCAGGACGTGAGACATGCCCTTCTTATTCCGTCTCTGTGCTTAGGAAGGGAGAGTCTCCTGTCTTCAATACAAGAATAGCGAGCAGATTTCCAGAATAGGAAAGGAGAAATGAAAGGAGAGAGGGAGAGAGGAAGTTCTGAAGCCCAGATGCTAATTATCTCATTTTTATTAAAACAAATAAAATAATTAGTCTACCACTGAACCAAAATTCCAACATCTTAGCATCTATCTAGTTTAGTAGGTTTTAGTAATTCCACAGTCATTTGCTTAACAGTCTTCGTAGCATGGCAAATTATGCTGTGTCTTTGAGACCTTTTCTAATAGTTTCTCATTTATTTAAAATGTTTTGATTGGTTTTGATTGTCTTTTCAGAATTGCCCCCAGCTCTGGTCACTGACCACAGTAAAGATTTGATTAGTTAAGACATTAGGATTTTATATACTTAGGGGAAAACAAAAGACTCAGAAAAATCAAACCCAGAGAGACACATGCACACAATCGTTTCAAAGGTTCATTTATCATGCTGGTGTTGATTCTCATAAAATTAGTTCAGTCCTAAAATGTTTTTTCTCCCTTTTTCTTCTTTGTCTAGTTTCATGAAAAGAAGGACTAGGGGAGACATGATAGAAGTCTTCCAATATCTAAGGGGCTGCCACAAACAAGAGGGAATCAAGCTATTCTCCAAAGCGCCTGAAGGCAGGACAAGAAGCAACGGGTGGAAACTAATCAAGGAGAGAAGCAACCTGGAACTAAGAGAGAAATTTCCTGACAGTGAGAACAATTAACCAGTGGAACAACCTGCCTCCAGAAGCGGTGAATGCTCCAACACTGGAAGTTTTTAAGAAGAGACTGGACAGCCATTTGTCCGGAATGGTATAGGGTTTCCTGCCTGAACTGGGGGTTGGACTAGATGACCTCCAAGTTCCCCTCCAACTCTGTCATTCTTCAAAATCCCCAAAGCACATCAAAGATACCAAGGAGATAAAGCTGATTTGTTCCACCTTGACAGCATCTTGATAAGTCTCCAATATTATCGTTGCAAGTCGCCAGAAGCAACATCCTTTCCCCTCCCAGAATTAGGCCAATCTAATAGATCCCAGTGCAACACAATCTCTCTTTCCTCTTGGCTATTTTTTGTTATGTGTGCATGTACGCAGAGAAGCAGAAAGTCACACACATTGTAGGCCTTGATGTCCAAGCTTCAGAGCCTCCCGATTCTTAATCGTCCTTCCTGAATTGCTGGTGTTTTGTTTTTGTTTTATTTTTAAAAAAACCTTCCAGTAAAAACATTCTGGCTATGACTAGCCTAGGCAGAAAGAACACATGCCAGGAGCATTTTAGCTGCTCAAGGAAAGAAGAACGCTGCTTTTCTTGTCTAGTAAACAATGAATCCATAATGTGAGTCATTTCTCCACCCGGGTGGAAAGCTGCTGATTTTGCAAGCCTTCTGGATGATGTGTGGTTTTACTTTATTTTTTATTTATTTTTTATTTTAAGTAAGTAAGTAAGTAAGTAAGTAATTGAGGGAGGGAGGGAGGGAGGGAAGGAAGGAAGGAAGGAAGGGATGGAGGGGAGAGGAGGGGGAAGGAAGGAAGGAAGGAAGGAAGGAAGGAAGGAAGGAAGGAAGGAAGGAAGGAAGGAAGGAGAGGGGGAAGGAAAGAAAGATGGATAGAAGGAAAGATGAAGGGAAGGGATAGAGGGCAGAGGAGAAGGAAGGAAGGAAGGAAGGAAGGAAGGAAGGAAGGAAGGAAGGAAGGAAGGAAGGAAGGATGGAAGGAAGGAAGGAAGGAAGGAAGGAAGGAAGGAAGGAAGGAAGGAAAGAAGGAAGGAAGGAAGGAAGGAAGGAAAGTTTCTTCAGAGTAGCCTGAATACAGCCTAAAGATTTTTTAGGAGTTTCCAAAACTAAACCCTTTATCCTCTTATATCAAATCAGAAAAAGAAACAGATCTATTAAATGGCATTTTAATAAATGCCATCTAACAGATTACTATACTGGCATTTCAAACAGAAGTACAAAACTCTCAAGGCCATTGCATTCTGCCCAACGGTTCTAAGGCCTCTTAAGAGATCCTCTCAAGTTAGTCACTGAATTGTAGCTTTCAGTGTTACAGAAAAGGAGAGCTTATTTTATCATTTCTCTCTCTCTTTTTTTTTCTTTTACTTTCATTAGGAAGCCATTTGCTGGAATTAATTAATGTAAAATGTTAATTAATTCCATGTCAATTTTGCATAAGCCTAATTTAGCTCCAAGAATCAGAGAGCTGAAAGAGTCCTGGAGGATGTCAAAATCCAAAGCTCTGTTCAACGCAGGAACCCAAGTTGAGTTATCTCAAACAGATGGCTGACCTGGCTTGGCTCAAAACGACCTAGCAAAGGAGACCCCACCATCTCCTTCCTTCATGGGGTCCCATCCCCAAACTCCTCACACTTTTCATCAGTTTTCCTTCATGTTCAATGAGAACATTTGCTTGAACGGGGAAGAAACAAAACTGCAAGGGAACACGTTTTCCCATTTTCATCAGAAAGTCCTAGCAGATGACTTCCAAAAATCATAAATGAAAGCAAGTCATAGTCCTATATCATCTCAGACAAGTGATGGTCCAGCCTCTTCTTAAAAACCTCCAGCGATGGAGCGCCCACGATTTCTGGAGCCACGCTATTCCACTGGTTGATTGTCCTCACTGTCAGGAAATTTCTCCTTAATTCCAGGCTGCTTCTCTCTTTGATCAGTTTCCAACCATTGTTTCAAAGTACCCCCTGGTACTTTGGTGAATAAAGTGACCCCCTCTGCCTTGTGGCAGCCCTTCCAATATTGGAAGAATGCTATCAGGTGTCTCCTAAGCCATCTTTCATTAGGCTCGACATACTTATTCCCTTAGCTGTTCATGATACGACTCAGCTACAGACCTGTTATCAACTAGGTTGTTCTTCTCTGCACTCTTTCTAGAGCCTCAGCATCAAGTCAAAGTGACATATCTTTTTAAAAAGGTCTGTTTGTGGGGGGAGGATACTACATGGTTTCTACGTCATTCCTATGTTCAGTGCTTGCCTCCCACTACTGCACAATAACATACAACTTACCTGCCTCTACTGCTTTTCACACGATTATTACATCTGGCTGGTAAGAAGCCGGCTGCAGTATCACTTCCAAATGAATTACTAATAAACACAGGCTGATTTTTCTCCTCCTCCCAGTCCACAATCCATCATTCCGACAAACACCAGGAAACATCCTTTATATTGTGGTTATTAGAACCGGGGAGTTATTCTAATTAGTTGTGGGTGGGTGTGTATTTACGAGCACCGAGGAAGAACTCATGGCGAGAAGTTATTTCCGCTCTTCCATCAGAAGTCTTGGAAACCCAGAGCAGTTATCTTTTAATAAGCAGAACTGACATTCAGGAACATAAAATCGCTGTCTCTGTCTTTTCCCACGGAGGGCTGTTGAGCTGTTTTCTCTCCCCTCTCAAATTTATGGTTGTATTACTGACTTAATTGTCTTTTCAGGGTGTACTCAATTACAAAATTAGAATCCTTATCTCCTTGAAGCAGCCATCTCCTCAGCAGGACCCCATAAAAGGGGGAAGCCAGCTCTAAAGAATATTGCTCAACCTTCTTTCTTTCCTCTTCTTTAGAATAGTTGCCTTCAAATCCCAGAGAGGAAGAAAGACAACTCCACAAACTGGGATAGGAAAGAAGTGATTAAGCTATCCATGTCTTTTTCCCAAAAAATAAATGAGTTGCCCTCGGTTTGGCTTCAACAGGCCAATGTAATGGGATGAAGACGATTCTGTAGGCAGCCTGGCCCCATGCCCTGTAGGGCTTTATAGCCCACAACCAACATCTTGAATTGGACCCAGAAGCCATGGACCTCCAAGCCATATGGACCACTTGCTTTTCAAATCAGCTTAAAGAAATCCAGTCATATAATTTGAGGGTAAATGAAAAAGCCAAGTTCAACCATGTTTGCACTTTATCACCCAAGACTTCCACAATATGTATCTCTAACCTATATTTATAGTTGAACCTCAACCATGGAGGAGTGTTCTCCATCCCAACGGAAGGTTAACTTAAGCAGGTATTGAATGGGTCAAGTTCTACATAGCTGGGCAAGACTGAGGAAGAAGTATTTCAGAAAAGTATCTCTGATGCTAGTCTAGAATTGAAAGGTAAATTGGAACTATACGAGGATTTCCTAGTCTCATTTACAGTGGCTTTATTAAGGTGGAGTTTCCTGGAAGGTTCTAACATGCTTTTCCTCAGGTGTCTTGACAACTTGAATGAGTTGTCATTTCTGAGGAAAAAGGACCAATAGACTCACCTTGATTGGTTAGGTCTACCTTTCCTTCTAACTTTTTTCCAATCCCTCCTCTATCTCACACCTTCTCAGTCATTTGAGCTCGCCTGTTCACTTTACCTCAAGATGGGCTTAGTTCTGTGGAGAAGCCGCCATCTTGTTTCTTTAGAGACGCATCTCCGAGGTTAATGTTGCCCTCATCTAATTCCTGAAAAAGGACAGGGAGGCCTGCTACCCAGATCTCTTGTTCCCCATTCTCATCCTCCCCATTCTCCAACCAATTTCCCAACCCCCAATTTAGCTCCAGATCCACAGCGCATGTGAACCAACTTGCTCCAAAACTGTGTTGAGATTGTCGGAATCCAACTTAGGCTTCATTCAAATGCAGCAAAAGCTGGCATCGTGCACATTCCAGAGGTAATAGACTGTGAAAAGGGGAAATTAAATATTAATGCCTACACAAATGACACACCTCATCCATTTCCCACAGCCTGATTTGAGCCCCCACCTGCTCCCCCCGTCCTCTTTCCTATCCTCTTTTGCTATTTGCATTCTCTCCTCAGATAAGATTTGCTATCCCATTCCAAAATATGATTATAATAGACTAGTAGTTTCGTTACTGTGGTTGTCGGGGGAAGGGGGGAGGGAAGGGAGGGGAAGAGAGGGCGCCATGTTGTTTATTTATTTATTTCTGCTCTCCTCCCGCACTCATTTCCATTTTTGTCGCATGCACGCGCAAAGTGCCTCCATGCGCAACCGTGAATTAACACACAAACATCACCCAGCCCCGAAAGGCTAAATGCTTTTGCAAGTTAATTCACGAAAAAAAAAAAATCTCTTGGCTTCTTCATGCATTCTGAGCTGCTCCTGTCTTGCGAGGCGAAGTAAAACAAACTCGGTAAACAAGAAATGGTTATGCCTCTTTATTGCTGATTAACTATGGCCCCACCGCCCGCTTCAATTTTTAGCAGCTTTGCATGAAGTAGACACCCTGATTCATTTTAAAACCACCACCCTCAACACCCGTACATTATGTTCTAACCCACTGCAGACTCACCCTCAGATTTGCTACCTTGAGCAATCTGTCAAAATAATAAAGGCAGGATACAAATTAGATAAATCAAATTTAAAAAAAAAACCAAACACACTTGAGGATGTTTGAGTTATTTATTTGTTTGTTCGTTTGTTCATTTATTTGTATCCCGCCGTTATTATTTTACAAATAACTCATATCCAACACCACCTCCCTCCTCCTATTTTTCCCCATGACAACCCTGTGAAGTGGGTTGGGCTGAGAGAAAGTGATTGGCCCAAAGTCAACCAGCCGGCGTTCATCCCTAAGGCAGGACTAGAACTCTCAATCTCCTGGCGATAAGCCCAAAGTCACCCAACTGGCTTTCATGCCTAAGGCGAGACTAGAACTCACCGTCTCCTGGCAATTTGCCCAAAGTCATCCAGATGGCTGTCATGCCTAAGGTGGAACTAGAACTCACCATCTCCTGGTGATTAGCCCAAAATCACCCCGCCGGCTTTCATGCCTAAGGCAGCACTTGAATTCACAATCTGCCACTTTCAAGCCTGGTACTTTAACCACTAACCCAAACTGGCTCTCTCTAGGAATTGCATCTCCTAACACAACGCGCAGACAGAGATTCAGTCATCCACCCAGTTCTGAACTTCCTAACTTGTCCCGTTTCTCTAACTTTCGAGAAAGTGGGAATCAGATTTCGACCTACTCTCAGCTCTAACTGGCTGGGGCTGTGCAATCATTCTTAATTAAATCCTAAGAGCTCTAATGGGAACGGGAAAGAAAGGGCAAGCAATGGAGGCAGCCTTTCTTCTCCAAATCCAATAATGAGTCCTACGGCTAGCTTTTTGAAAAATTAATTGATGTTCTTGTGAACTGCTGTCTCCTCCTTCAAGAAAGCCCACCTGTTGGCAAGGTAGAGTTGTTTGAAGGTATATATTCAATACATGTCAGGATGGACAGACCAGCCCTCCTTTCCTGGACCAGCCACCTTAGGTTTATTTTTTTAAAGAGTGGGAGGGAAGCAGAAAAAGAAACATCTGCTGAAGGACTTAATTAGCTAAATCCTAAGGGGAAAAACAGCAAGGCAGGTCAACCAAGAAGAAATTCTTGCCGAGTTGCAAAAGCTCTAAATCACAGACAAAAATTACACAACTTTCGGAGTCTGCCCTTCGCCTAAGGAAAGAGCATTTGTACAAAAATAGTAACTGTGTCAGATTTTGCTGAGCGGCTTAATTTGGGCACCTCTCTCTCTCACATACACACATACACACACACAGCACATGTGCAACCTGAATGATCAGCTGTCTGTATTCAAATGTCTATGTCTCCAGTGGCCAGCAGGTCATCTTCAGAAAGTTATCTGGCATTATGAGAATGAAACAAGTGTCTTGTCTTACAGCACTCCTCATCTGACATACTATAGGGATTCCACCTGGTCACCATAAGAAGGTTTCATTCTTGCTGCACCAAATGGCCAGCAATAGTCCTCCCAAAGTTCTTCAGTTCTCCAAAGTTCTTCAGTCCTCCTAAAGTTTTTCAGATCTCCCAAAGTTCTTCAGTCCTCCCAAAGTTCTTCAGTCCTCCTAAAGTTCTGCAGTCCTCCTAAAGTTCTTAAGTCCTCCCAAAATTCTTCAGTCCTCCTAAAGTTCTTCAGTCCTCCCAAAGTTCTTCAGTCCTCCTAAAGTTCTGCAGTCCTCCTAAAGTTCTTAAGTCCTCCCAAAATTCTTCAGTCCTCCTAAAGTTCTTCAGTCCTCCTAAAGTTCTTCAGTCCTCCCAATGTTCTTCAGGTCTCCTGAAGCTCTCAGTCTTCCTAAAGTTCATATCATCTCAATATTATACTAGGAGTCAAACCCTACTTATGTTGGCATAAGCAGTGAGTCATCTTGACATATGCACCCCAGATGTCCCTGCATACTCCACCTGGTTACCAGGTGACAAAGCTCATTCTGAAAAACGTCCTGGTGGTGTCAATTCAGTTTGGTGGAAATCCATCCAAATGTTCTTAAGTTAGACCAGGTTCAAAGAGGTTGATTTCTCTGCCAATATGAACTCTGCTTTTTCTTGTGCAAAACTTTGGATCCCTCAACATGAGATTCTAAAGATGTTAAGCCTATCGCGGCATCTACCTCCCCTCCATAACGTTGCTTCTCAAGCGGTTTGATTGGCCCATTCTGAAATAGACCATATTCAACTTGAACTGCTTCTCCATCCAAGGCAGCTGGAAAAGAAATGCCAATCAGGAATCTTTGGATTGCATCAGTAGAGAGGTTAATGCCTTCCTAAGGGAATTGTGGCCATATTATCCGAAGCATGATGAATCGAAACTCAAGCATGACTCTCCCGCATTAGTTTCCTGGCTGTTTTTAATTAGAAGAATGAATTGAATAGTTAAAAGTAGCTACAGGGAGCACTTCAGGTAAAATTATGCAATATTTTAGTCCTAATCAAATACAGAACTGTTTGGATGAAGTGAGCTAAGTTTTTTCATTAAGTTCTCGCTCTCTTTTTTTTTTTTTTTCTCCCTTCAGCAAGAAACCTCAAAGCAAAAGTTGGGACTTTCCCATCTGAATTAGACTAATTTTCTCTGCTTAAGAAAAGAAAATATACACAGCATTTGTCTATGGAGATCCTCACTCATCCAGGTCATGGTTGTCCCAAAGGCAACTGGACTTTGTTTTTTCCTCGAAGATGTTTCACGTCTCATCCAAGAAGCTTCTTTTAGTTAAGAGAACTTTCCTCAGAGAACTGAAGAAGCTTCTTGAACGAGAAGCAAAACGTCTTCAAAGAAAGTCCAGTTGCCTTTTGGAAAAAGCACCTTTTTTCACACAGCATCATTGTTCCCAAGTACTCCCAGGTATAATTATTATTCTTCAACAACTTTGGAGGACTAGAATTGAGTTCAACCCTTCACCCAACTCACGGAGAAGCAGGAGGGTGACTTGCAGATGTCTCATCACCAGACTAGGTAACGTCTTCAATGTGATGGGGACAGTGAAAAGCCTGTCTTTAGCAAAGCTGTAACTGAAACACGTAGACATCATTGCCTCTGCTCCTTCCCTTCTAAACCTCAGAGGGTTAGATCTTGGAGGCCCTTTCAACCAACTGGATATTACACTGAAAAACGTGAATTCTATCATGCTATTGTCGCTGTTGCTTTTTTAAGGCTCTGATAGATGGCTCTTTGTTTCATTCCTTAACCCTGGATTGTTTTCTGTACTACAGATGCTCAGCTTCAACCACCCTTCTTAGTAACCTAGCTGAGACATCCAAAGAAAAGACAAAGATAAGTGAAGTGCTGTTTTTGAAGAAAAAAAACACCATATTATTCCATTCCTAGAAGAATTATTTATCCAATCCTGTGGACTTTTGACTGCAGGTAATTCTCCAGAGCTGAAGAGAGCTCAAAGCAGCTTCCAGAGATGTTAATGGAGCTGAAGACCGACCGCCTTTTCAGAAAAGAAGGGCATTGTGGGGCAAAACAAAAAAAAAAATCTGCCTTCCAAGCCAAGTGCAACTTCTTCAATAGAAATTCAAAACCAGCTCTTACAGAACAAGAGTACTTGCCCTCCATCTAGATGTGGAACCAGATTTCTCTTTGAGTTAAATGCATTTCTTTTCTCAAAGTGACGTGAGCGAAAAAGCTTTTGAGAACAGAATTGGCTCTGAATAATTTAGCTGGCTGGATGATAACCTTCTACTGCCCCCTTGGCTTTAGGAGATGTTACATCTCTATATGAAATTGGGAAGACATGAAAAGGGAAGTCTCCTCGGCCCTCTTTCATCATTATGACATCCAAATAGAAATCCATCACAAAATTGAACAAAGCCAGCCAGACAACCAAGTCAAAAGCTGAACCGGTCCAGGATATTTGAATTACTGGTAGGCAGCGCAGGTGACACACGAGGCTAGCTTTTCACAGCTGAGGCATCTTGCAGATCGGACACTACAACTCCCATCATTCTTCTAGAAGGCAGCCATTGCTGTCTGGTCTGGAAGGCTACCTTTTGTGGATGAGTGTTGATCTCCGTTGTCTTCATAATTCATGATGTTGACATGGCAGTAAATCTTCACAGGGGGTCCTTTTGCTACCCATATCAAGAAGATGACAGACAGAGCAAACGTCTTCTTTAACAAGTGTCCAGGTTGGCTCCTTCAACCACAGTATCAGTTCTGAGGGACGTGAATGTCTGGAGTTCAGGGTTGAATTGATGCTCTCTGAGCTTGGTGGATTTCTTGCAGGTGTTTTGTGACCCAACTAGGTAACATCATCCATGCTAGAAGGGAGGGGGGTTGCAGAGTGGAGGAGGACGACGAACGACGACGATGACTGTGGGGTCCTTGGTGCTCTCTGAGCTTGGTGGTTTTCTTGCAGATGTTTCATTACCCAACTAGGTAACATCATCACTGCTTGTGGGGAGTGAGGTTTTCAGAGTGAAGAAATCAGAATGGGAGGAGGAGGAGGAGGAGGAGGAGGAGGAGGAGGAGGAGGAGGAGGAGGAGGAGGAGGAGGAGGAGGAGGACAATGACGACAACAACAACAACAACTGTGGGGTCTTTGGTGCTCTCTGAGCTTGGTCGTTTTCTTGCAGACATTTCATTACCAAACTAGGTAACATCATCAGTGCTTGAAGAGAGTGGGTCTGTCTCTTTATTTGCATACTAATGGCTTGCCCTGTTAGTATTGATCAGTTCTGAAACTGATTGAAAAATGGTACCTTTTCATCCAAGGATTCAAAGCCACCGGGGCAAAGAGACCTCAAAATTGCTCACAATTACAAACCTCCAGTTACAATATAAGGTGATTGACAGAAAGCTCTGTTTGACATAAATCATAGGGCTTCACCTTTCTCCAAAAGACTCTCTAGGTGTTGTGAATTATTTCACTCGGAGTGTCAGGTTTCTCAAATATCATTTCACTTCACTCCTGTAAGAGCACTCCAAAAATACTCCTATTGCCCTGGAGGTTTGCCCCAAGACCCACTCAACTTCTGGTAGCTTGCAAACATCAAAACTCTCATTTAGATTCAAATTACTCCTAAGCAAGAACATAAGAAAGGAGGAATAACAGCAGCCTGCTCAAAGACTATCAGTCATGTCCTAGGGGTGGTTTCTATTCCAGATTTTCCCATGACATAGAAAAACAGAGGAGCAGAAACGAAAAGAGTTTTTGGAGATTACCAAAATCCTGGATTGTGCTACCATCCTCCCCGTTGTTCATAAAGCCTCTGAAGATTGTTATGCACGTTACCAACACTTTACTCACCATGTCCCTACTGCGTGGGATTTGCAGGTTTAGGGAATTACAAAATCCACGATGCGGTGCAAATAAAACAGAAAGGGTGCTAATCTGGGATTATGCCGTGTTGAAAAAGGAAGTGTCCTTGTGCTAATAGGATTACGCTAACTCCAAATTCAAATTTGTTGGTTAGTTGGTTGGTTTATTCAATTTCTATAGTTGTCGACCCAGTAGTAATATATGGCTATGAGAGTTGGACCGTAAGGACGGCTGAGCTGTGGTGGCGCGGTGGTTAGAACACAGTATTGCAAGCTGACTCTGCCCACAGTAGCAGTTCGATCCTGATCAGCTCAAGGTTGACTCAGCCTTCCATCCTTCTGAGGTCAGTAAAATGACCCAGGTTGTTGGGGGCAACAATATATTTATGTTTATGCTGACACTCTAAAGTGCTCAGAGAGTACTGCAAAGCACTAAGGAGTGGCATATAAGTCTCAGTAGTATTGCTGTTGCTAAGAGTGCTGAAGAATTGATGCATTAAAACTGTGGTGTTGGAGAAGACTCTTGAGAGACACTTGGACTGCAAAGAGATCAAATATGTCAATCCTGAAGGAAATCAAGCCCGGCTGTTCTTTGAAAGGGCAGATACTGAAGCTAAAGTTCAAATATTTTGGCCACTAAATGAGAAGAGGGGATTCTGCACCATAGAGGTGCAGTGGTTAGAATGCAATATTTCAGGCATACTCTGCCCACAGCCAGGAGTTCGATCCTGACAGCTCAAAGTTGACTCAGCTTTCCATCCTTCCGAGGTCAGTAAAACCCAGATTGTTGGGGGACAATATGCTGACTCTGTAAACCGCTTAGATAGGAGTGTAAAGCACTGTGAAGCAGTATATAAGTCTAAGTGCTATGGCTATTCATTGGAGAAGACACCCTGATGTTGGGGAAGATGGGAGGCAAAAAGGAGATGGGGACAGCAGAGGCTGAGATGTTTAGATAGGGTCATCAACAATGAACATGAATTTGGGCAAACTCTGGGAGACAGAGGAGAACAGCGGGGTCCTGGCCTGCTATGGTCTATGGGGAAGAGTTGGACATGACTTAGCAACGTTTGAGGGAATTCCCTCATTGCAGACATGGTAAGCAATTCATTAAAGATATTGTACCTTTTTACCCATACAGGCTGCCTCTTAGCCTTGAATGTGGAAAATATTGAATATATTGGAAAAATATTGAAAAATTCCACAATTTTGGAATCCACGCAAATGGGAAGAACAAAATTTGTGACAACTTAATTCCTTTCCACTAATTTTTACACCTCTGTCCTCTAGTTAAAAGAGAAATTAGAAGCATGGCAAAATGGACAGGGACACAGCCGTCTTATCCTGCGTGTGTCATATCATAAGAAGGCTTCATAGCTTCTTGCCTCCATTGATATTAGCACGGACATCCAAATTTTAAAAGAAATTTAGCTTTGAGGAGGAAGTCATTTGTACAGTTGGTTTGGAAGTAAAACAAAGTTTAAGAAAAAATAAAGTGAATGAAGCTGGGAGGGGAAGCAGTAAATTTTGTGCAAGGCGGAAAAATAAGTCATCCCTTTTGTTTTTGTTAAAAAAACATGCCATGCAAAATATTTCAATAAGTTCCTTTTAATATATATGATAATGAGAATGTGCTTATAGGCAGGGTGAGGGCGAGAAACTATAAGGCAAGCAAACAGATGTCTTGTCAACAAGGTTTAAAATTTAGAATCATCGGGGCCTTTTTAAGAAACAGAGTTAGTGTGACATAAAACTGAAGCATATTATAATATTTCAAACTCACACTGCTGGATGTGACATTTTTGTCTCATTAAAATGAAGAATGACACAGCCAGAGAGACGGATCCGTTCCTCGGCTTTGTATCCAGAGTTCAAAAGATGTCTCTAGCAAATCGCTCTAAGGAGACAAAGCATAAAGCACTTTGAACATGGTGTTGCATAGCATTAATTCTATGGCTTTTTTTAAAAAATGGCAGAGGAGCACAAGGGTGGCCAAAGAAATTGAGGGGTACAGAATGTTGAAGGAAAAGTCTTCATCATGGTTCAGTCCAAGCTGGAATAAACAACATGGCGACTGCTTTAGAAAGAAGATTGCAGTTTATTGAAGAGGAGAGTCAGACAGAAAGATGGCTCTGGAGGAAAAGAGAGGGAGCACATGTAGGGAGTGGGTTTTTATACCCTCTGGGGCTCTTGAGGTTGTTTCCTGTTCCTGTTTGAGGCATTGGATTTCCTGTGTCATGTACTTTGACCCGAGTTAAACCCCAAAGAAACACTGAAGAAAACCTGGTTCTTTTCCATCAGGAAAGAGAAGTGGTCTACCTGAGCGAGTTTGAAAAACAACAAAAAAATCCAAAATTGCTTTTTTCCCCATCCCCCCAAAACTCAAGTGGATTTTCTTGGGTTTTTTTTTCTTTCAAAACATTTGGCTTCTCATCCAAGACTTAATCAGTGGAACAACCTGCCTCCAGAAGTGGTGAATGCTCCAACCCTGAAAGTTTTTTAAGAAGAGACTGGACAGCCATTTGTCCGAAATGGTATAGGGTTTCCTGCCTCAGCAAGGGGTTGGACAAGAAGACCTCTAAGTTCCCTTCCAATTTTATTATTATTATTATTATTATTATTATTATTATTATTATTATTATTATTATTATTATTATTATCTTTTATTCATTAAACATGAACCTCAGTCAACTGAACATTCAAATTGGCTGGTGCTGATGGTTGACACGGGTTGCTACACTTCTTCAGAATTGGAAAAAAAGACACTTTTGGGGCAACCATGACCTGGATGATTGAAAATCTCCATAGACAACAGCAAAAATAAATAAATAAATAAACAAACAAATAATAACTAGGTTAAAACATCCTAAGAACAATGATCACGAACCGTCCCAATCTTAAAACTAAAATGTTTTGATTCATCTCGTCATGTAACCAAGATTGTCCATAAACGAGCTTGCCAAAAGCACTTTACTATGCTTAAACAGACCACATGGGGAACCGGAAAGCTTGAGTTGCAATCTCCTGTAAATGGTAGATTCTTTCCTGAGTTTTGACTGATGTGAAAATGGTAAATCTACTTGACAGGAAGGAAAATGTCGGGCTGCTTTGTCCGAACACAGCGGACCAGAAGGGGGGACCCCCGTCACTTTTGCAAAACCTCT